>NC_045744.1:31740272-31766005 GCF_008692095.1 Etheostoma spectabile | reverse complement strand
GCGAGGAACCGTTGAGAGTGTACTGCACAGGTGCCTGATGTCAGCCTTGCCAACATCCACCTCTGCCTCAGTGACGAAAACAACATCGTCTCCCTAAAACCCTCAGAAAAAACTAAAAACATCTCTAAAATGTGATCAAAAGCAAAGCAGTGTTAAAATGCCAATATGCAACCCAAGGTTTTATATTAGCATAAAAACATCACAGGACACACAGGAATGGTCGAAAACCACAAAGGCCATATTAGCACCCTTTAAAAACATTAAATGGTGCTGAAAACAATAAAAACCGTCCAACCTGCCATGGTCAACCGGTTGTCCCTACTGTGGCCCAGGTGTATTGTTTCGCCGGGCAGATTCCCCCCTAGATGCAGCTAAGCTGTGGGGACCAACCGCTGCTGCATGGCTCTCTTAGAGGAGCATGAGGCTCTCCGGGTCCTGTCCAGACCATCATCCTGCGTACAGTTAAATCACCCCCCACAAATAAATAGTGCTCTGTTCACATCATAAAAACCCTTACCGAGCTCCTTTAAAAAAAGAACTCTGTCGGTCCAAGTTAGGAGACGTACACGTTAAAAAAAAAAGATAAAAAGCTCAACGGCCCGGACCAATAACAGTTGCCCTTCACACTTTCCTCACAGTGTGGGACACAGGCACAAAGCTACTAGCAAAAAGGAGTTCTACACCCCCACTTGTGCTGCTAAATGACTTATAACTACCCCCCCGTCCCATTCCTCCCAGTCGGTCTCGTTAGCAGTGTCGCGTGCGTCTCCTGCAACATGGCTATATTTATACGTTTAAGCTTTAAAAACTCAAAGAGGCCGAGCCTCTTCTTCAATCTCGGCCTCCATTTATGTTGAAGTGGAGATTTAAAGTTACTCATAGTGTCCACAGGTGATGACAGACACAGATCAGATAAAACAAGTTAAGAGGGAGAACAGACAGACGGACATGTCATCATCGTCTTCATCATTCAAAAGCTCAGTTTGATCCTCAGGACCAGTTTCTTTAACCTATATACTCAGGTTCTGTGAAGCCCCTTCCCCCTCAGATTCATCTGAGCTCTGATTGGCGGCGGGATGTTGAGACGGTGACTCTAGTAGCCGGTGTAGTTAAGCGTAGTCACCGAGACCAGCGCGTCATTAATAACGAGCCCCGACCCACAACAGCGTTAGCTTTGTCAACGCTATCCACAACACTACGACCCGCTCCGTCATCCGGTCGCCACCTGATGCTGCCGTGGCCGACTACCTACCCCCACGGCCAGGCTGACTCCTCCACCGAGCCCGGGAACCCCGGATACACTTTGAACCGTGCTAAGGCTCGCGGGTGAACCCCATGCCGGTGGCGGAGCCACACCACACACACACACACACACAAACTCCCAACACAACTCCCAAAGACCCCAACAATCAAAACAGCGACACACCACGAGCATACACACTATCCACACCATATAGTTAGTAAAAGTAGAAGGTGTGATTGTCACGAACGCTGCGCTGGCAGTAAGGAGTTGATTCAATCCGAGCACGGATCTTGATCATATTACTCGTATATTACTTGTACTCGGCAAAAGTGCTTTATCCGTAGCATATCGATTCAGCGGATACCGGAATCCCCCTATATTACATCTGGAAAAGAAGAGAATGGAGAACAAGAATTAGCAGGTTTTGGCTCCTATACATGAAAAAAGACGGGCTGAAAAGGGTGAGAACAAGGTTTTGGAGGACCCTATGCCTGTGTTTGCCTTAGGCCTCAAAATGACTAAATCCCCCCTGGCTCTGGCACTTGTTTGCACACTGCCATCACTGGTTAAGTTTTTAAGGTCTATACATTATTGTCTGTATCAGCTCCTTATGTTTCTCTAATACACTCTTCAATAATCACAATACATTGCTATTTATAGGAAATCTCAAACTTCCACACCATACACTTTTAGTTTGTTCCAGACTTCTTCCAGCCCTATAACAATCTATCGGAGATGCTGTTGTGTCTCATCATCGTTCCATAAATCATTGGACATGTTTTTAGTTTACATAGCACTCCAAGACACAACAGATCTCACAGGAGTCTGTTACAGACATCAACTACCTCAATCAAGTATGCTCTGAGAGGTTTTTGTAAAAATGTCAGGAACTGGGTTCCTTCGTCATGTGATAAGTGTTCATTGTCCGTCTGGTTTTTTTTTTATAGAAAAGCTTGTAAAACATCAACCCTGTTGTCTCATCAAGATATGACATCATTTTTTTCAGGACATCCGGGTTATCAATATTTGGGTTGCAGTGAGGTCACTCTAATGTTAAAATGGTTGTATGGACCTTAAAGACAAATAAAAAAAATAAACGGAACATGAACTTCACAGATATGTATTGATATCACAAACAGCAGTAAACCTAAGCGATTTTCCTCTCTAAAAACACTTCTAATATGTCTTGGGAGTCACACTGGACGAAATAATCATCATAACTAATACCGTTGACAAAATACATACATTTTTTCAAAGGAAGTCCAGACGCTTTTGCTCTCATGACATTTACTTATGACAAAATCAACATAATAAGGCCATATTTATTGATATACCCCACAGCAATGTCACACAAGCATTTGTGTTGTCTTAAACAGTTCTCCTGTAGCAAAATAACTATATAATCATAACTCATAAGCATACTATTATATTTTCTTCAAAAAGGCCCAAATATATGCCAAATCTCACACCAGTGGGGCCATTTCCTCTATAAAACGGTAGATATCTGTCTTGTTCCACTAGAGCATCTTTGATTGCATACTAGACTAAGTGAGCTAGTGACTGGGAAGTCTTTAAGGACTCCATACTCTTTGGGTGACATTGTCTCCCATATATGGGCATGCTGGAGCCTGTACTTCCATAACAGAGAGAGAACAGACGAGCCGCGAGCTAGCGCCAAAAATAATCAAACGTGATGAATAAGGACATGAAGTGGATAAATCTTGGATGTAACGGTTTGGATTTACTGCTCAACGCCCCGAAAAAGGCTGGAAGTTCCAGGCTGGATAGAAATCACCTGTATAGGCTAGAAAGACCCGGAAGAGACCTCCGTACCGCTAACTCGTTAGCTTTTAGCTGCAACTTTTGGTGAGGTCTAGCTTTTGTTATTAATGATTAACTATGAATCAGAGGTGCTGTTTGCTGCGTGAGGTTCTCTCGGTCTCAGAGTAACCACCATATTTATAATCAGTAATTAAAAAAAAAAATCATTTTCCTCGGTAGACCATTCCAATCTATTTTAAGTTTTTCATATTCATATATAAAATCCCGTAAATAAGTTATATTTGGACCTTGTCTGGCTTGGTCTCTCCTTTTCCTCCACTGGAGCGGTCTCCGACCCAGAGAGCATTCCTGGAGATGGCTGCTGATACATTTTTCACAAAGGCAATGTACAATCTTATTCTCATATATACTGCCCCCAAGACCCCAGTTCTTTCTTTTTATACAGGATTCTCTTTTTGTTATTTCTAGTGTGTACCCCATTCTGATTTTTAGATAACAACTGTAACATCGTCTGCACTGACGGGAGGGGGGTCTCTTACTAGCGATACTTGTACAAGACAGAGGAAAGAAGCTCATGAACAAGCCTGTTGCTACGACAACACAAACTAGCGCTACTGACCATACAGTTAACAATCAACGAAATGTTCATTATAACACTTCAATTTGGCATGTATAATTAGTAATGATATAAAAAATAACATGATGTATTTAGACAACTAAGTGATGTAATACATGTCGTGCTACTTGTAGCTACTAAGGTTAGCCTGCAGTCTAACATGAGTAAGATGTAATCCTGTTGTGCTACTAGCTAGCTAGCTACTAGCTAGCATTTACTAGCTAGCTAGGTTCGCCCTATGTGTGTGGATTTGCGAGATCTCGCAAATGAAACTCAATATCTGGCAAAGATCTCGCAAAAGTGTTTGTCCCCGTACATGTTTTTGTGTTTATTTTTTCCCTCCATGTCACCTCTGGGGCTCAGTACTATGGTGCTGAAATATAAAAATAATAAATGAGAAATCATGACCGAAAGAACGAGATCCAGGGTACAAGCGCCGAAATGGGTTTTCCTCAGGAGGGTGGCTGTCGTCTCCCTTAAGATAGGGTGAGAAGCTCAGTCATCCGAGAGGAGCTCGGAGTGAGCTCTGCTCTTTCGCGTCGAAAGGAGCCAGTTTGAGGTGGTTCGGGCATCTGGTAGGTGCCGCCGGCGCCTCCCTAGGGAGGTGTTCCAGGCACGTCCAACTGGGAGGAGGCCTCGGGGAGACCCAGGACTAGGTGGAGAGTTATATCTCACAACCTGGCCTGGGACGCCTCGGGATCCCCCAGTCGGAGCTGGTTGATTGTGGCTGGGAAAGGAAGTTTGGGTCCCCTACTGGAGCTGCGGCCCCCGCGCCCGATACCGGATAAGCGGATGAAATGGATGGATGGATGGATGGATAAATGAGAAATGTTTGAGTTGTCAACACTCCTGTCCTTGGAACTTACTCTGAAAGATATGTTATACAGTACTGCAAGACCAGGATTTGAAAACACGAATCAAGACTGGTTTACATAATTTCACTGGATGAAAACAGACACATAATAACAAGATGTTCCATAACTTTAAATCAAAATCAGGTATTTCCTCACATAACTTAGGCCTAAAACGGTTTATAACATGAATTAAATTAAAAAATTGTGTGGGAAACTAATTTTCGAAGAAATCCACAAAAAACGTTTCACTGCCTTCTCCTTCAAGTCCAATTTTGCCGCCACTGGTACACGCTATCTCGTTTTTGGGGGTAGACGTGGATGGATCATCCACCTATGGGGGAAGCCACCATTGGTGCCAGGCTGTGCGCATCCCTTCCTCTCACATGCCCTGGCTGCAAGTAGCGCTACCAGCTCCAACAGAGATGAGCCACACCACTGTGAGGCCACATCAGCCGGATTATCCCTTTTTACCCAAACATGAGTCCATTTTGGCAGGGGTCATCCCTGATGGCTCATGGCATCAGGGAAACATAGACAGTGTTTTTCTGGCTGCGTGATTCTCATTATGAAAATAACAGTCACACATGCTTTACATCAACAATAAAGTACACAGCATCCATCCAAATTCTAATCAATGAAACACAATTTTTGTGTGTGTGTGTGTGTTTTTTGCAACATTTTAGCAGGTTTTTTAGCAGTAATTCAACTGATGAAGGAAAAGTTCCAATCATTTCAAAATTCAGACTAAAGGCAACAGTGATTCAACTGCAATCCGAATTTACATTTGTGAATTGGAGTGCCGAGGCCAGGAAACAGTCCTCTGATTCAATCTGTGTCTCTCTAGACCTCGCCCTTTAGGTCAGGGCAGGGTAACACTTTAATTTGATATTAGTGGTGTGTGTGTGGCTTTCTCTTTAAGCTCCAAATCACTACTTTCATCGCTCCGCTCAGCTACTTGTCGAGGCAGTCCTCTAGCATTCTCCTCTGGCTCTGATTTGAGGATTTGAGTGAATTGACACAACGCGACCATCGCTAGAATAACAATTGGCAAAACACTGTGGTTGGCTTGTTAGTGTGTTTGTATGTGAGTGTGTGTCTGTACAATACCTACATTACATTTTTTTAGTGCTATTATCCAGTCGCTGTGTTTTGTTCCATGTATTTCCATCACATTGTCCCCTCTGACCTCAGCAGTGGGTGTTTTGTGGATTTACTTTAACATAATTAACCCTAGTGTCTTTCTGCCTGTTCTATTTGGCTTTGTTTGTGTGTGCAATGTGTGCACGACTGCTAATCCACACACATTACGTCCAGTACACATACGGCAGTCCACCTGATTATTTTTTCCACTGCTGTAAATCTCTGCTGATTAAGACTGATGAATTAATTAGCACTCTTGTAACAATTGTGTTTGTTTGAGCAAAGGTTGTACAGAATTTAAAGACCTTCTGTCAACCTCATTTAAGAGTATACTGGCTGGTCTTGGTCTACCTGGAATGTTAATGATCCCACAGAGATCCGCCATGGCATCCACTCACAGCCTTTTGCACATAACACAAGGCCGTGTATGGTCAGTGTGCTTAATGGGCCAAATTGTTAGGATAACCGAGGTGGTGTCTATGATGTAAAGTTCATCTGTAGTGGTCTCAATAATATTTGTTTGTTAAGTGTCTGAAGTAGTATCATAGAATGTTTGAGACAATAAATTGAGCACTGCTTTAAGTTTAACAATACAGCTACGTTTTTTTCAACAACTTGTTGCTGGTATTACTCATCTTGAGTGTGTAATCATTGTTACTTTGTTGTAGACCAGACCTAGGTTGCAACCATAACATTGTGAACCACGGCCTCAATGTTTTGTCTTGAGGATTATTCATGGCCAAAACTGAAATCTACATGGTAGATATTAGATAGATAGATATTTTTTGATCCTAATAAAATGGGAAATTACACTGTTACGCAGCAAAACTGTCACACGGCACAGAACAAATATAAATTAAATACGGATAAACTATACATAACATACATACATATAAATTGAAATAATAATAGGAATCAATACAAGAACAAATTTGGATTATGTTATTTGGAATACAAAAAGTGGAAACTATTAAAGTACGATATATGTTATAAACCATTGAGAGGTTGCACTTAGTGCAGGATTGTAGTGTGTATGTGGTGAGTCTGGTACTCCTTTTATTTAACAATAAATTATTAGATTTTCTTTTAATAAATGTGTACGTGCTATACAACAAAAGACATACAGGTCAGACATAAATATTGCTTGTACATATATAAATTATAAAGGATGGTAAAATGTGAGGTTGCTGTCAGGCCCTACTCCTCTTCATCATCTGTTAGATCCACATCATTTCACAAAGACAGTAAAAGGAGTCCTGCCAGTAGTGACGAGTGAAAGAGTCCAGGAAGTGCGTAGTCGAGGCAACAGGCATTTACAAAATTAGATCCTTTCCCTGAGCTGTCATTTCTAAGCACGTCATTAAATATGATGTTCTTTCAAACACATAAGGTACGCACACGGAGCAATTGAGAACTTTGACAAATAAAAAACGTAATTCCCTTTAAATGCACATTCATTCAAACACACCAACCGGTTCACACTCCGAACTCGTAAAACCAGATGCTGGGCAGTGGCTCTCAACGTCGATACAACGCAAAAAACCCATCTGTCCAGTGTGTCACGGAAATGAACCTTTGTAGCGCACCCGCGACCTTTTCCATAACCTGACTGCGTCAAAAGTGACACCAATAGTCCCGACCAGCGTGTTGGAGACATGCAGCTCAATAACAACGCCAGAGGCGCCTGACCAGGGCTGTCACGACTATATAGATTACGCGGGATACTACTGGGATCCTGACTTGTTCGAAACACACATTTGATAACCACAGTAACATAGGAGCATAGCATTGCAAGTGGTCACCAGAGTCACAACAGAGCTAATAAACATGTGTCAAATAGTGCCGTACGTGCTCAACTGTTTAACAGTGCCGTCATGACTTCTGCCAAGTACGATTACAGCTATATTTATTGAAATGCAATTGCAGAATCATCACTCTATTGTCGCAGATAAACAATCCATCTGTTTAGAAAGGTAGAATGGTTGCACATCACACCCACAGTGACTCCCACGGTGACGGTAACAGTCGGCGCCGGCGGCAGGCACAGTCCACATGGGCACACAGTGGCGTCCCGGTAGTGCATTCAGTGCCGGGCGTCTAAACCGGTGCTGCCCGGTGCGTGCTAGCTGCCTTGGTGTACACGGTGCCGTAGCTGCCATGGCTAATGTGTACCATCAACTTCGAGTTTGTATTGTCACTCTTGAAAGTACGATGAGCAGGCAGCGTCGTCTCAGTTAGTTACAGACGCGCTCAATTAATTGCATAATATAATTGCATATTCAGATATATTAATGTAGCGTTGTGATATAATACATGCCAACTTAATGCGACGTCGAGACCATCATCTATTATCTGTGCTTGCCCTAATGAAAAGTTGTGTACCTATATGGGCCATGTTGATTACTACTTGGTCACTGCTAAGAGTTTAAACCGATAATAACGTGCATACCCTCCACCGCACAGATATTATTTTCTCACAATCAGGGACCCGACAAGGGACTCCCATCTTTTTTGTTGCGCGTACCACTGTCCAGAGCGAAAACTTTTGCTTTGACATATGTCTCCTGCGTGGATTGAGTTACTTTTTCAGTAAGCCGTTTCCTGTTGTCTAACTATTGTATAAATTTAGAAACGTTATAGGGAGATTTGTGCACCCCTGTCCCTTGAAACATGTTCATTGTACTAAGGTTTAAATACACCAGTCGTATGGTTCCGAGAACTTAGTCTCTGCTACTTGAGGCAAGTTAAAGTATTTTTACACGTCTCCACACGATTCAGGTTCGGTTACAGCATGTCGCTTTCTGCAGCAGTTGAGGGCTGATGAAGACCGTATTTGCAGGGGGTCGATCATACGCAACGTGTTTCATTTCTTCCCTGCCATGCGTTATTCATTGAGTTGCTGTCTTGGTTTTTGTATAAATATGGCACATCTGCGTCTCCATCCTGCTCGTAAATGTTTCAACGTGGGCTATTGAGAAAGCCTGGAAAGCTTCACTATCGGTAAACCTGATCTTGACAGTAGCTAACTGTTCATGGAGTAGGCAAACTCAACCGCATTGGGTGAGAGGCACTGAAGTCAGCGGTGCGACTTTTCATTAGCCTACCTATATATTAATATTGTGAAGCCCGTTGTCCGTATTTACTGGAGGATTAAAGAATGGTTGAAAAAAACATAAATAGAAGGAGCGGAGGATAGTGCTCCAAATGTCACTAGTTATGCACTGTAATAGTTTAAGTGCAGTTGTCGTACGTTATGGTTATATCTGTCCATGACCTAAGTAACAAAATACAAGCCTTTGGGAAAGTGACAAAGTTGACGAATCTGCCACCCCAGCCAATAGTTTTTTTTTTTCTACGAAATTAAAAATCCAAAAAGTAAGTAACACATCCCCGCAACGACACAACACATTCTAGGGCAACAACCCACAACAAACAGAACAGGGGGGCCAAACACTCCAAACACACGCCACACACACACAAATTGAGCCTGTCAACTTCATCATGTTTAACCTGCTGCAAAATCGATACAACACAAGCAATGGGAGATAGGCACGTGTTTGATGAAAAACTACAAGCATAACAGGATGAGCCTATTTTTATATAGATAGTAATAGTACACACACCACAAATCAGCAATAGCTGTCAGCTCCCGATTGCTGAAGGGTCCAAATCTGTCCTTGCCCCGAATCAACTGTGAGGCAAGTTCCATGAATACAACATCCATCACCAACTGAATGAAGTTATCCACTGGTACATTTGAGCCCGGGACTTCCACTGCGCATACAGTCCTCTAGTAGCTTTGTTTTTAATTTGTACTGCAGATATCGTATTCATTAACACAGCGTTTTTTTTGTATAAATTTCGACAGTGGGAAGTTGCTGCACACTGTCACCTTACAGATCAATTGACAGTACAAGAAAACAACAGTAACTAAGTAGTCAGTATTATTAGGTTGCAATTTAAACGTGTTTTTAGAACGGTCCAACTTGTGATACATCCAGATACTATGTGGTTTGTCCTAGTCGTTTTCCATTGGCAGGAAAGTTGTAATGGAGGGGCGGCTGAAATATTTTACTGTGGTCATTCAGGGGTGGTTTGAGATGACCTTAGCCACCAAGTAAGTACTTTCAGTTTTGATATACCTTTAACTTTGGTTACGTTGTTATGTAGTTAAATCACTTTTCTATCGTGGATATGAGATGACCAAGTTCCTAAAAGATGTATCGTTTATGATAACCCTGTTTGATGATGGACTAGCGGTGAATTGCACAATAATTGGATTCTCTGAAAAATAATCTAAAGCGTGCCGTACCGCCTTTATTCACTGTTAGTATCTTGCATGTTGTCCTGTGTAATTGATGTATCTCAGTGTAAATCCGTGTACATGGACCAGGACCAGTCACTCTAATCAACCTCTCGGACGTCAATGGTTCGGAGCTTCCTGCTAATACCACCATCAGTGAATATTCTGTTGAAGTTGCCAATCCGAGTAACCAGGAAAATCCTTTGTTATATCACACACGGAAAGATGAAACCACCACTCAATCATCGTAAAGTTCCTAGGGCAAACATCGAGCAGGAAGCTCTCCTCAGTTGGTGCTGAACGAAGCGCACAAAAGTACGCCACTTACAATCCATGCAGACACGACTACATCATACATCACTGAGGGGCATACATGGTTCCCGAACAATCGAAGTAAGCATTAAAAATCACCAAAGATGAATATCACGCATTGGAGTCTCAATCGTCCAAGTCTGTCCTGTGACTCAGTGTAATGTGAAGCTGCAGATAAGTACATGTATACAAAATCAAAAAGGATCTCATGAATGAACAGATTATGTCAGAGGTGCCTTACGTGATCACTTAGTGCTTAGCCGAGCTCATGGTTTTTCAGCTTTATGATGGCTCGTTTATGCATCCACTGACAGACCGAATATAATCAGGCGACCTTTTGCTGCATTGTTCCACGGCAACTGGATTAACACAATACAGCTGAAGATAGCCCTAGCTTAGGGTAAGTGTACAGCTGATATCATGGTCCTTCAACTGGATTGTAGCTCAGTAATTTCAAAAAAACATCTAATAATCCGATCATCACGTTATCTTAAATAAAGTGTATTTTTCTATATTGTGTATACAGGCTCCTATGAGTATCCAAACCAGGAGACCTACACCCCACACCTGATCAGATCCTTTGCACTCCCCCTTCTTGAGAACCATAGATATAGCACAATGGACAAGGGCAAGCGAGTACCCTCATGTAAATGAATCAGTTCTCATTCTTCTATCGAAGTCGCATTGAAAAGAAAGTGAATCCCTGACCACCCTAAGTACCTTCATTCATCAACTCATGAGGAGCCTACTTCGTTCTGGGGGGTTGGGCTCTTCTCACACACCATGCCTATTTCCACGGGTGTCTGATGATTTACCACTATATGATATACAAAGTTGTATACGTGAGTTATCCCATGTGCTAATTATGACGTGATAATGCTGATAATAACAGTAAAACATGATCTTTATGCGTTACTTTTGCAGCACTTTATGGCTTCGGTCTATTGTTAAGATCTCTTATAGGTGTTGTTATGCCCCCGAACTGACAGTCGATTCTGTGTTCAGGTGCTTTTCTATGGAAGCTCTCAGATTACACACATGGGATAAATGGAGGCCACCTTCAACTTTGGAGCACATTAGGCAAAGACTACTTTGTGTCCACGCCAATCCGACCAATATGTCACCAACCCCTTTTGCCACAATGGAGGATGCTAGAGCTAGGCTCATACTGTTTCACCACTACAAAATACAGCTCTGAAAACAATCACTTTACATGTCGGGAATGCAAGACCAATGAAGCCTTATTATCACACAATTGACCTATCCTACTGTGTGGGTAGGGGGGGGGTCCCAGTGTTGGACCCATTATATTTCTACTGTGTAGCTATTATTGTAAAAAGGTGTGTTGCAATCCTGGGTTGTTAGCACAATGTAGGCATGGTAGGTGTGGTCTGGCATCTTAGCTGTCCCAGAAAAATGGAGATCTAATTGGAGCTCATTAGAGCAACGCTCTGTCATCCAATTGAATACATAGCACTACCACCCACAACAGGCTCGACATGTAGCAATGCACCTTTTCCCACTAGCGCAGTGTGCCTGCTAGGGATCAACAATAACAACAACGCATTCATCGCAGCACAATGCAAGAGCCAGAGAGGCTTCGGGGACACGCAGCGGCACCTCCACGGAACTCCAAGAGCTTGTGGAACGAAAGAAGCAATCTCGAGGTCTGGCTAGAGAATGCGACAGTAATCATAACTCCTGTGTGAAGGTGTACATATAGAAATCAAAGGCCAGGGACTTTCAAAAGTAAGAGGCAGTGGGGAGCAACCGTTAAATGCCGGCTTCTAATACAGATTGATTACTCAGAATGGTCAGTGGTCCAGAGGCACGTGAGTGGGGGCCGCGGGTTTCTATAGAGCGCGCCAGCAGAGACAGGATCACACCTGATGATCGCTCAGGAAGCGGCGCGGCACCTGCTCAGCAATGCTATGCTTCCAATTTCTCAAAGGGACTCCTACATGATTTCCAGCCCACCACACCGCTAATTCAAACCTTGCATATAGTAAGGAGCCGCCCCTGAGTGGCTGACAGACCTGGGGTCGACCTTAAAATGCATGCAAAAGAATTTTGAAAAGTCAAATGAGGTTTTCAGAGAGAAAAAAAGGATACAGTGGACAAGAGATTTTTTGTGCAGCACTGAGGTGAGTCCAACCTAATACAGTGTCTCCAGTACTGGACTCTGCAATCCCACAGCCCCGAGGAGTTACAACTAAAACTGCTGTAGTGCAGCTGAATGTCGGGGAGCCTTTATTCTGTGTGGACAATGACATACAAACCAAAACTAGACAACAGTTTCATTTCTCTAGATAACAAACCCTTAGTTTTGTACATGTGCTGCTTGCCGTCTTGTAGTAGGAGTACTATATTAAAGTCAAAAGACTATAGAAGTATAGTTTAAACCAATACATATATTGTAGAAAAAAAATATATATTTATTTGAACAATATTGTATTTCAACAAAACGTGTCCTCACCAGTTCATTCTATCCTCTTTAGGAATCCCCACACACACAGCAAGCAAGATGTTTAACAGCATACTACATACTTATCTTACTAGTATACACAAACTACAATATCAACAAAACAGGAAGGAATGTCAAATCAAAAGTAAGATTGTTCTTAGGGAAATGGTAGCCTGTACAGTATGTATGTGACGTATTGTGGACGCATACGTTGTCGGCCATTTTTTGAAACATCCCTCACAAATAAAGAAAATCTTATTCATCCATTTATTAGGCATAAAACCACGATGTATTAGAAATACAATACTTTTTTGTCTGCACTTTTTGCCCTTCCGAGAATGCAGTGGGGGTTGAGTTTTCACCAATCAGAGTATCGGGGGTTAGATCCCAAATGCATGAAGTTGACAGTCTATGGAACGTGCCAGCCGGTTGCTAGACATTCCTGTTCCTCATCCAGTTGGAGCGTAGTCCTTCACCGTATCGGCCCGAAATGATGGATAACACAGGTAAATGTGGGTTGGAAGGGGGACAAGCAGGAAAAAAAGTTTTGGCAAAAAAACTCCCAACACGTGCCAAAATATTGACCTGAAGAGGTTAGTATGAAACGTTGTCTATTATAAAATTTATACCATTTTTTACATCTTACATAATTTTTTTAAGTTAGACAGTGCGTACGGGTGAAAGAAAGTGAGTTTCTTTCACTGAAACTTGTAAAATGTTTTTCAAAGGCGATATCATGGGAACACTCTATGTTTAAAATAAGCCACGATCAATACACCTGGAAATCAATCACCAAATGCACAAACACTAGCGTCGCCACAGTGGGGGCTGCAGCCCTTGGCGCATGTTGGTTCACCCCTCTCCGTCCCTTCCTGTCTTCAGTCGTCCTAAGTAATACAGGTCTAATGCTATACACTACCGGTCAAAAGTTTGGTCACTACAAATTTCACATTCCACCCTATAGCATAATACACAGCGATCGAGTGGGGCTGATCTTATGCATATCTACATTGCCCATTATCGCCAGCACTTCACTCAATGTTCCAAAGGACACTCAGGTTCTAATCTGAGATCTTTAAAAAACAAATTGATAAAACACTGGCAGAACCCTTTTGCAATTATGTAGCACATAAGTAAATATGAAAACTGCTTGCGCTGGTTAAAAAAAACAATGCACTGGTATTTGTCCTTAATGGAGTGCATGGAATTTTGAAGTGACACCCAAACTTTTGACGCGTAGTGTCAGTATTTATATATAGTATATCACGATAATGATATTTTTAACAGGCGCCTAAATGGTATACTAAAGTGTATTAGGTAGTGATAGTCACGCGTGCACCCTGGCGTGCATTGAGCATTGGATAGTTTTTATTCTATTTTTGCATTTTTATTTGGTTCTTGGCATGGAGCAGGACGAAGAAGAATGGACAAAATCCATGGAACAAACTGTGATGTTACGCTTTTTGTAGGTCATGGACGTCTGCATTTTGTAAAAAACAAAAAGAAAAAAAGGAAAGGCAATCCTCACTTTGGAGAGACACAGCAACGCCAGTGAGACAACCGCTGAGAGTAGCGACCAAACAGACAGATGCAAAGAGAACACACAAATACACAGCACCCTGCAGCCTACTAGTCCTTCTGTCCGCGACTCTAGCTCACCCGCAGAGTGTGCCCCCACTAGTTGAGGTTGTTAGCAGCAGCAAATCTGAAATCTTTCTAATCTGACCTGTAGCCCTTTGCTGCTTGCAGCCGTCTCTCTCTCTCCCCCCTTTCCGGTCTACCACGAGCACTTTCTAATAAACAATCACAAACGAATTGTGGAGTCAGGAGAGGAACGTTTATACGATACTTGGCTGCTTACCATGGTAACTTGATCCAGGTGAAGCATAAGTGAGAAATTATTATGTCAGGTAAAGGACAACTAAGGTCAATTGTCAACTCGCTACCGGTTTTTTTAATGTTTTTTTAGTGCTGTCCGTAGTGAGACAAACAAAACAATCGGGGCGGCTACACGGTGTTATCTCCTGCTAGAGGTTAGGCACCAACAGCTTTAAACAGGCAAGTTTTAAATGTGTTTTTAGCCTCTAAATCTGACGGCTGGCAAGGGGGGGGAAGTGTGACGACACAGGCATCAAGTGTGTTATTCATACCTGTGTATTTCATGTTTTATGGTGAAGTCCACACTAGTGATTGTCATAACTTTTATGCTTTTCAGGCTACAGCAGGTAAGATTCCCTGTGTTCCCTTGGAAGGATCACTGCACATGGGTAGGCATTTACTGACATTTTGAACATGTTAAGAAGCTAAAAACACGTAGTTTAAAACTTGCCCGTTCAACCATTGTTGGGTGCTAAATTAAGCAGAAGGATAACCAGTGTGGACCAGCACCAATGGTTTGTGTGTCTCACTCCTGACAGCACTACACAATTTAAAAACAAAACAAAGCTACTGTTTTGAAACAAACCGTTCTCCTTTAATATGAGAAAATTAGGAATGCAATATGTAAGGACGTAGTTTATTTTTTTATTTTACGATTTGTTCTCTTTGTTTATTGTGTTGTTTGGTTCTTGCTGTTTCACATAGTGTGGGGGGTGGGGATGTGCCAAACTGTAACGTTACCAGTAGCATTACCACCAAACGTGAGATACGTTGTTGAATGGTCTGTCTGTGCACACAAGATCATTTAAACGGTATTTAGACAGGTTGGGTAAAACATGAAGAGTGGATTAAACAGTATTTGACCATGAACGTGAAAACTCAGTAGTACTGAAGGAAAATTACATAAAGATCACACTTTACCAACTATTTTCTGTAACAATGTGGGAAAAAATGGCCATGGGGGTACGTTTTTGAAAGCAGGTTTTGAGTAGGACCCTCTGAGGTGTAACCCGGGTGGAGGACTCTAGGTTTTCGTTCAGACAGGGAGGTAATAAAACCTGAGAGGGGGGGCGGGGAAATAAGAAAAAACGAGGGTTACTAACTAACGATTCATATACTAGAGGTAACGAGCTGTGGACCACCTAGAGGCCGAGACACCACGCACGATCTGGAAGGGTCAACGAGGCGGTACTGCAGTTCACAGCAGTGGATCACTGTCTGGGTAACTCGTCGTGGCACTTGGCTGAAACGAAATACTTTTTTGCCTAATTTTCTTTGACACAATGCTAAAGCCTGTATTTTACTTTGAAATTATTCTATTCCGGGACGTAAGGTTGTTTTTGGTTGGGGGACTGTGTGTTGGTTTGGGTATTTTCCCATTTGAAACCCGGGTTGACAGAACTTTGGGTGGTTTTTGTATGCCGTACTGGACAGCTTGGTTTTGATTTCTTTGGTTGGGTCTAGAGAAGGGGAAGCTTTACCTACCTCCCCTGGTTGGTGGTGTGATAAAAATTGTTGTTGCCAAAAAAAATGTTTTCCCCCACCTCCGTGACAAAAAGACCGCACTAATGGAGCTTGCAGACTGGCCATCTGTTGTCACCGGTAAAATAAGGGAAAGAGTTTTTCATGAGGACCCTATCAAATCAAAATAGTTTTCACGTTTGCCAAAACAAAAAGATGGACAATGTGTATCATACGTTTTCGCAGAGTAGTAGTCAAGGAGATAAAAATCAAAGAAGTCGGCGATGTACTCCCAAAAATGATTGCTTGTATCTGATCTGACTGTGATGAAAAGTTTTTCTTAGAAGAAATGACACGCCACACGCAGTCACAGGGAAATGACACGCCACGCAAGAAGCACGGTGACACAATCCGCGCCGGGAACACAATTTGGGTCTCTGAGGGACGCAACAAAAACGGGAAAACAAAACGCCCCATGCGGTGCAACAATGCGTACGGAAGGGCCAAATGCGGGATGCGCTAAAAACAACGGGACGGTTGTGGTAGGAGATAGAAGAATGGGGGTTTGTCCCTCCAGCAACATCCAGATTTTCGGTTTTCAGAATACTCGCTACCGTAATCGTACTGTTAATTGGGTTAAAATTAGTGCGCACCACCCCAAAAAAACAATCATAGCTTAATAACATCAACATTTCATGAACTTGCATGAGACGGGCCGAGAATGCAGTCATTAGCTGAACGAAAACGTCCAGAGAATGTTAAACAAAACCAGACAACGGCAATTTTGTTAAAGAGGTGGAACTTTTGGCGAAATTTGATACAGTAATGAAGCAGCTCTGCTATGGTGCAGAAGTGGTAGAGTGGGCAGTCTAGCACATGACCAAATATAGCCAAATTTAACTCAAACCCCATAAGAATGAAAATAATCTACGAAAATGGTGGAGGAGGGAGATAACAAACATTCCGTGTTCCCGCTTCTTTGGACTGCAAACCCCTGACCTGACCTGATATTTTGTCCGTGAAAACATCCCCAGAAATAAGATTTCATGACTTCTTGTGGCCAAGAAGGTCAAGGCGACTGTTGTCAACCTTTAGTGCTCAAAGGATGGAGGAAAGTTAGTATCACTTTGAGACTGCAGTGGCCAGTTTATGACAAACTGTGCAACTGAAGGGGCAAAGAAACACTAGAAACTGTGGGGCTTTGTAAATTAGAGTGTGGTTAGACTACTCATCTGTACATGTTTCGACATACAGTAAACTTTTATGATGGATACTAATTAATTAAATTGACACGAAGTGATCAGGCCGACTGCTTCACTAAAATTCAAGAGCTCCTTTGATGTGTGCCTGCAGCATTCAATGTGGTATAAGCGGATGCTGCTAAAAGTTCCCCAGAGGCCATGCTATGTAGGATATTTAACCAGAGAACCAACCAAATACTGTTATAATTTTTAACCATTATTTAAACTTTCTCAGCTTCCCTACATAGAGGGGACATCCTCATGAATCAGTAAGAGCCACGTTTCAAAGAGCTGTGGGTGATTGTGAAGAATCGGAGTAGCCAAAGAATTGAATATCCACACAAGTCTCAGTCCCTACCCCATTTTCTGCGGAAGCCCAAAGGGTTTCTTAAGCCCCTCCCCCACATAGGGAGAAAAATGCGTGTTGTGCCGGAGCAGTGATGACACGCAGTAGCTCACCCCTCTAGCCGTTTGATGGTATGTCTGAACGTGGCGCAGTGATTTTTGCAAAGCACACTAAAGGCTGTCGTTTTGTAAATTACTTGCTTCATGTACTGGAACACAGGTCAAGTTCAGAAAATGTGACAGCAGAAAAGGTAGTTGTATAAGTAGTTTATAACAGTTTGAATCTTTAACCCTGTGAAAAGTGACCCATTTCCTAAAGCAATGTTGTTTTTAACTAGCCACTTGTAAGTACTCAACATACACAATTGGTTTCAAAACGCTCTTGAGAAGTACAAATCTTACTTTCATTACTTTGGGGCATCTTATGAACATTTTTTAGCATTTGAAGAAGTGTTAAGTGTTTTCAATAGTGATTAGCCACAACAACATTCCTAAGTTTAGTCCAAATCTTCCAAATTCGGTTTTAACCAACATTAGGATAATTTCCTACAAATGATTTATGACTTTTTTTGGTAATTAATTGTAAACACTAAAGGTATAAGTAGTGTTATGTAGTGGTTAGACGTCAAAAAAGGGGACCTAACATTGAAAAAAACTGTCAAGTGTTAAAAAGAGGGAAAAAATGTACGAAAACTTTTACAACTTTAATAAAAAGCGTTCACAAAACACATGGGTTATGTATAGGGCAGAGACTAAGTGTGACAAGCCGATCAAAAGCATTGAGCGTTAAGTGCCAAGCTGACAAATCTGAGAAGCTAGTCTGGAGATGAGAGACATACATCAGACCCTGTGGTGGCCGTCGGTGTTAGGAGATTGGCTCGTACCACTTCGTATATGAAGCCAGATGTTGGTTGTCGACCTGCTGATTTAAAGCGAGAGATCTCTCACCAAATAGCGCGACTGGATTTCTGATGCAAGGAGTAGATGTGTAAGGAGATGAATTGGAGGCCGTGGTCAACAAAAAAGCAGACTGAGAAACCGTGAACGCACTTGCTTATGAATGTCCCCCCCCCCCCCCCCCCCCCCCCCCCAGATGAGCTTTTTGGTAAACAGATGTATTCCAGTAAACGTAGTAAAAAATAAATCTCCACAACTTGGCAGCATTTTGTTATTGATTTACATCGGGGCGAGTGGCCACTAAAAATCAAACGGGAAAGCTTATGACGGCAAGCCCACCCGCCCATTTTCAATAACACAAACCAAATCTGTTTTTTTTAAAACCCCAGTGAGGCATTGTTTCGGTTGTGGGAATTCCCATCTTTTCAACGCCATTCAAGTTACGCATTTGCAAGAGTATATTACTGCAGCCCTGGAAGAGTCCAGTCCAGCCGTCCCGTCCATACGGTCTGTCTCCTGCGGAGGCGTGTCATTATTGCGGAGGCGTGTCCGACAGGCGTGTCATTGTATGATTGCCGTTAACGGCATCATACAAAGAATAAAAGATGTTGTTTTTTAACTAAACATGTCTATAAGACAAGCAGATCTCATATGATGAATAACACACTTTACATAATGTCGTCATAAATAAATGCTAGATTCATAGGCAAACTAAAAAAAATACTTTGCCATCCCAGAGGTTTACTTTGTCAAAAAAAAGCTTGCAGCTGGAAACAAATACTACTATCTCCTTTTCAAAGTAAAAGCTCACGTCAACATCAGCTAATGAAATAAACCTATTTGGTCTGGTGTTTTTAAATATTAAAAAATATATGTCAGTATTAACAAAAAATGCGGTGATAGGCAAACGAAAAAATCCTTCTATAGCTGCATCTTGGAGCCAAGTTGCAGGAGAAGGACATTTCTCCCGCAGAGTAACAGCATTTGGTTTGTTTAAAAAAAAAAAAAATGGCCCCTTTCAGAATAATACAACACAAAATACAAAAGAAATTGGAAGTGGAAGAAAAATTCCAATTAGTATTCTAGCCAACGACCGTGGCGCAGAGATACGCAGTCTCGAGGACGGGCCCAGAGACTCGAAGCCCGATGCCGCGGTAGTAGAAAAATAGAACCGCATTCTGCCCGGGTCACAGAGACCGACAGTCACTCTCGCCATCTGATAGCAGTTTGATTTGCAGCAATGTCTAGTGAAGTGTGAAAACATATAGATTAGGCTAGCCTACACTAAAAAGTCTTGGAAAGAGTGTAACAGGTTTATTTTGTAGTCTGTGTTTGTGTGTGCAGCTCGTGGACGCTTATCCCTCCTCAGGGAGGTCTACCGTTAGTGGCAGAAACGGCTCCTGCGTCGCTGATGCCGGTTTAATAGATGTGGCTTCGTTAATATGGAAACAACCAAGTATAAACATTCAGAATGAGGCAAACTCTGGAGGGCTATGGCAAAAAAAATTGTTTCTTAACAGTTTTTAACGTTTGTTCAATTGATTGCACACAAATTTGGTCAAGAATATGGAATTTGACCCCCCCTGAATTTACCGTTGGAACACCTCCGCATGAGACGAGACCGTATGGACGGGACGGATGAAAGGGACGCGCCAGGCGGCAGCCATCCCCGTCTCCGCATTGGGAAGGACTAAAAGAATAAAAAACGACCACTAGATGGCACTAGACAAAGCACATTATGCCCAATAACAAGGTAGGTTTTTCAAGCGGGGTTCTGTGATTTCGATGATGAACAGTGCGAACTATTTAACATCAGTACTTGCAGTCGTGACTTCTCATAGCATGTCTGACCAGCATCATGGCTGGGCGAGTCGGACCTGATGCGTGGATGGAAGGGAAAACACTGCACCTCAAGATGAAAACCAAGACTGGGCTTAAAATTGAGCTCATTTGAGATGATGTTACTTGCAATGAGGAGATAATCATACCAAAATAGGTCTATCTAACCCGTTTTAGTTCAACTCAAATGAAGCACTGTTGACAGCTTGAGGTTGGAATAATCGTCATTTTGAGCAAGGGGGGCCTCCTCTAGCATCCGCTGCTTCTCATCTGGTTCCTTTTCGGGACCCCCTTCTCCTTTCCTAATGGGTTACATTTAAAAACAGCAAGAAACCACGCTACTCCCGAAGGTCAAAAATTTGAAATTTTCCTAAATATTTGATGCTTGTGTCTAAGTATGTTTGGGTCCATGGTCAACCGGTTGTCCCTACTGTGGACCCAGGTGTATTGTTTCTGCCGGGCAGATTCCCCCCTCTAGATGTCAGCTAAGCTGTGGGTGACCACCAGCTGCTGCATGGCTCTCTTAGAGGCAGCATGATGTCTGCGTGTGTTTGTAAACAACGTCTCAGCATGCTTAAGTCTGGAGGCTACAGACGTTGATAAATTCAGCAAGAGCTTCCTAAGGTATCAACCTTTTTCCGACGGCTACTGCCAACCCTAACCTTAACGTTACAAAGATCAGCAAGAAGCCGGGCTTGCGCTAGCAATCTACACTGATTAAGAGGAGCTAGCCCACGCAGGGCAACTAGACCCCTTGAGTAGCAGTCACCCTAAGCAATGTGTATGCTTGAAGATGATCCAGGCACTCTGGCCAAAACGCTTTCGGAAAGAGAACACTGCTCCATTGTGCAGAGGGGACCATAAAAAAAAAAAAAAAAAAAATAAAAAAAAAAAAAAAAAATAAAAAAAAAAAAAAACAGAAAAAAAAAAGAAAAAAAAAAAAAAAGCAACAATTCAGGATGGAGATTTTCCCAAGAAATCAAGAGTGGCGCGGTCTTTACAAGCAGTAACTATTACATTGAGGGATGAGTCGAGTACAGCATTATCTGTATCTGTATCTGTTTACCACATTAATTTCTGTACTGATCCGTACTTGGTACTGGGCGTGCAACCGAAGTGGTCAGATTTACCCTTAAGTGGGTCGGTTCTCTTGAAATGTCTGGTCTTTAACCGGTATTTATTTAAGCTGGCCTTGATATGGGTTGACAAATTGTTATATTTATTGCTGATTTGGAAACTATTTCATGACACTCGATCTTCAGATCAATGGTGTTGTCATGGTACAAACAACTATATCCAGAACGTTTTTGTACAAGGAATACAACCATTCGGTGTGCAATTATGAAGTAAAATGTAATGAACAAGATTTTCACTACTCATAACTTTCCTTTTGTTTTAACTTTTTATTTTTTTAGGATCAGTGTGATTTTTATTTATTTTTTGGTTCTTGTTTTTTCACAACAGTATGTGGTGTGTGTGTGTGTGTGTGTGTGTGTGAGTAACGAGAGACACAGAGAGACGGGTCGGGGGCAGCTTGACCGTAAAAAAAAAAAAATCCTCGACAGCAGCGACGCACGGGAGTTGCATTAAACCAAGTCACACTCTGAAACCCACGTTTACCAGAACTCTACTGTTACTGAGTTGGACTACAAACCCCACGTTCACGCAGAAATCTACTGTTACAATGTCTGACTACAAACCGCCACGTTTTTTCACCAGAATCTACTGTTACTATGTAAAGACTACAACCCCACGTTCACCAGAATCTACTGGTTACTATTAAGACTACAACCAAGTTAAAAACAAACCGGAGCTGAAGAACCCTACGTTAACAGAATAAAAAAAACAGATCGCAGACCCCCGACTGCCTGCCTGACGGATCCGGGAGGGAGCGGAGCGGGAGCGAGAGAGAGAGAGAGAGAGAGAGATAGAGTGAGAGAGCGAGAGATAGAGAGAGAGAGAAGAAGAGAGAGATCTTTTTTTATTTTAAAGAAACATTTATTTACCAAATAAATAAGACGTTTTCCAAATCTTCCCCAACATTCATCGCTGCACAATGCACCAAATAAATGATTATACATTCACATCGACCACAGAAACACAGATTGGAAGTACGATCTCCCCCCCCTGCACGGAACATACCTCCGTGGTGAAACACCACTGGTCCACAAACCCTGAATGTCCCCCATCAGAGACATGAAGCGGAAGTCCACCCACACCCTGCCTTCACCAACAGACAACATGTCCGTCCGCCCTTGCCAACACGTTGTCTGCCCCTGGTCTCGACAGTTTTGGCCTGACCCACATAAAATTCAACAGCCGTCCACTTCCGCGTTGTGTTTGTTGTAGCCGAGCACCAAATAAAAACAGACTCAGTAAAACCTCCCCACAGTCCAGAAACACAGTCCGCACACAGTAAAAGAGGCCTAAGTCCTGGGGCAGTCCAGGTAGCAGTGTAGATGGTCTCGTTGAGGGACCGAAGGGACACTAGGAGGACACAGTGTCAGTAATCCTGGCCAGAAAGACTTAACCGCCAAGCCCCGTGAGGATCTGCCACTGCAGGTCTCCATACTCTTGCTCAGTGGATGATTTTATAAAAGTAGTCTCCATACTGCCTTACCGTCTGGGCCTGTCCTGTCCTCCACACCAGGTCCTTTCCTCTCCTCAGAGTCTTCCTGTGACGGCCAGAACACATTACTTATAAATTTCCCGTTTCTCAGTTTGCATTGTAGGTCCACACAGAGCAACACACGCCGCGCTGATGGTCCAATGGGCTCGAGTTAAAACCCAATGTCATGAAAAGGGTCAGTGGAATCGGGGTGTCAGTCCCCAGTTAAAATAGCCTCCCGCAGCATCTCAAATTCCTATGCTTATCGTTTTTTGGGAGGGGGGGTCTTGCGTCAGTGTGGAAAGGGGGGGGTTCTGTTTTTTTTCTTGGGCTTCAACGCTTCATTTCTGTAAACTGTGGCGCCACCCAGGCAGAGTGCCACTGCCTCCTGTTCAGTTAACCCAACAGCAGCTTCCACGATCCCCCTCAGCTTCTCACTCCCAAGCCCCGTACATCCTCTCAGTAAATCTGTCTGCTGCCATCCTTGGAGTCAGCCGGACCCCCAACCAGAGGCTCCTCCAGGATCGAAACAGATATGCCGCAGCTCCATGTCGGTCCCATTTAAAAAGTCTCCAAACTTTAAAAAGTCGATGATAAAGAGCAAGCCACACAAATGGATAAAACACTGTCCCCTGGAACAAACGACGCATCAAGCCCCAGACACCGCCTAAACAGCATAATGGTCACCCGGACATGATAAATCCACTAACCTTGCCAACCCCCTCCTCCTTTGGCAACAAATAAAATACACTGAGAAACACAGTGTATAACGTCCCTATATCAGTCCAGAATGATGGACCTGTACTTCTTCAGAAAAACGAAGGAAAAACAGACAGCGGGGGCTCCATACATTTGAGCCTATGCCTAGGCAGGATGCGACCAGATTATTATGCGACCAGCACCCTGCCCCTGTAGGAAGGTGTGGGAAGCAGCCACCTCCATCTACCCAACCTCCCCTCCACTTTATCAACCACCCCATCCCAATTCAAGGCTATGTGGGTTTGATCACCCAGGTAAACCCCCAGTACTTGAACCCCCCCCTCTTCCCAGGACAACCCCACCTGGGAGCTGAGGAGACCTCTATCCCACCTCCCCAGTGCCAGGCCTCCCTTTTGGCCCAGTTCACTTTGGCAGGCCGAGAGTCTCTGAAAAACTGAGACAATATGTCCCAAAACGTCCACATCCTGCTGGTGCCGGGTGAAGATGACAATGTCGCTGCATATGGCGAAACAATAAAACAGAATTAAAACCAGGTAAAATGAGCCAGTGATAAAGACGACATTGTGCAGCATTGGTCAATGGACGAGCATACAGCTCCCTGACAGTGGACAGCTCCTGTCTGATCCCCCTGGTCACCGGCGAAGGCTTACACAATCCCCCATTATATCGTTCAGCACACTTTCAATGTTGCTCATACATGCCTTTCCATCCTTGCGGGAATGAACGCGGCTAGGCCTGAACCGGGCCAACACTTTCGCACAGGTAACGGTGCTCAACCCATGTCAAGCGCCTTTTCCTGGTCCATAAGCGACCAGTTGTCCAGACCAATGACCAGAGACGGTCAAAATATCACGAATCAAATTACACAGTTCAACATGGCCTGCCGGCACGCAGTAGTGTTGGTCTTATGAATCGCCCGGTCCAGCACCCCTTCAGCCTGGTGGCCCCCCTGGCATGCTAGTCAAGGCCCTGACAAACACCTGCCTCCTCAGTCAGGGGCCCCTCAGCTACCCGGTTATCAATCCACAGAAACCGTGGCAGCCTCTGTTAGAAGCCTTCACAGGCCTTGGCGTCATCAGCTGATACTCCGTCCTGTAAGTCAGAGGAGAACTCACGGCCTCTCCATCTTTCTGCGTTCCGCTGCGAGTTCTGTCCACCCGGCCATGGGCCGCAGAGCGTGATATCACTGCTCTTAACCGTTGCATGCTTCTTCTGCGCAGCTAAGAAGAAACCTGGTCGTGAGATCCATTCAGGACGGAGCTCGTGGAACCGGAACCGAAAGATCAGTGCCCCTGTGTGCCTTCAAGGCCCAGCAGGTCCGCCAAAACCGCTTTTGTTTTGGACTTGAGGCTTCAATGCAGCCTTGATTTCCTGTGACCCTGTAGAACTATGCAGGTCCACCGGAAATCTCCATATCCTTCAAGACCAGTAATGCCTCGAGAAACGTTAAGTGTACTGCTGACAGAGCTGCCTGATGTCAGCCTTGCCACCATCCCCCACTGCCTCAGTGAACTAAAATCACCCTTCCTCCCTAAAACCCTTCCAGAAAAACTAAAAACATCTCTAAAATGTGCATCCAAAAGCAAAGCAGTGTTAAAATGCCAATATGCAGACCCAGGTTTTATATTAGCAATAAAAACATCACAGGACACACAGGAATGGTCAGAAAACCCAACAGGCCATATATAGCACCCTTTAAAAACATTAGAATGGTGCTGAAAACAATAAAACCCGTCCAACCTTGCCATGGTCAACCGGTTGTCCCTACTGTGGACCCAGGTGTATTGTTTCTGCCGGGCAGATTCCCCCCTCTAGATGTCAGCTAAGCTGTGGGTGACCACCAGCTGCTGCATGGCTCTCTTAGAGGCAGCATGAGGCTCTCCGTGGTTCCTGTCCAGACCATCATCCTGCGTACAGTTAAAATCACCCCCCACAAATAAATAGTGCTCTGGTTCACACTCACGTAAAACCTTACCGAGCTCCTTTAAAAAAAGAACTCTGTCCGGTCCCAAGTTAGGAGCGTACACGTT
>NC_045744.1:31740024-31740247 GCF_008692095.1 Etheostoma spectabile | reverse complement strand
AAAAAAAACAGATTAAAAAGCTCATACCTGGCCCGGACCAATAACAGTCTGCCCTTCACACTTTCCTCCACAGTGTGGGACACAGGCACAAAGCTACTAGCAAAAAGGAGTTCTACACCCCCACTTGTGCTGCTAAAATGACTTAAAACTACCCCCCCGTCCCATTCCCTCCCCCAGTCGGTCTCGTTAGCAGTGTCGCTGTGCGTCTCCTGCAACATGGCTA
>NC_045744.1:31739912-31740014 GCF_008692095.1 Etheostoma spectabile | reverse complement strand
TTTAAGCTTTAAAAACTCAAAGAGGCGAGCCCTCTTCTTCACATCTCGGCCTCCATTTATGTTGAGAGTGGAGATTTTAAAGTTACTCATAGTGTCAGAGGT
>NC_045744.1:31739814-31739902 GCF_008692095.1 Etheostoma spectabile | reverse complement strand
ACACAGATCAGATAAAACAAAGTTAAGAGGGAGAACAGACAGACGGACATGTCATCATCGTCTTCATCATTCAAAAGCTCAAGTTTGA
>NC_045744.1:31727841-31739804 GCF_008692095.1 Etheostoma spectabile | reverse complement strand
CCAGTTTCTTTAACCTATAGTACTCAGGTTCTGTGAAGCCCCCTTCCCCCCTCAGATTCATCTGAGCTCTGATTGGCGGCGGGATGTTGGAGACGGTGACTCTAGTAGCCGGTGTAGTTAACGGAGTCACCGAGACCAGCGCGTCATTAATAACGAGCCCCGACTCCACCACAGCGTTAGCTTTGTCAACGCTATCCACAAACACTACGACCGCTCCGTTCATCCGGTCGGCCGACCTGATGCTGCCGTGGCCGACTACCTCCCCCACGGCCAGGCTGCACTCCTCCACCGAGCACGGGAACCCCGGATACACTTTGAACCCGTGCTTACGGCTCAGCGTGGTGAACGCCATGCCGGTGGCGGAGCCACGCACACACACACACACACACACAAACTCCCCACAAACTCCCAAAAAGACGCACCAACAATCAAAACAGCGACACAACCACGAGCATACACACTATCCACACCATATACGTTAGTAAAAGGTAGAAGGCTGTGATTGTCACAGAACGCTGCGCGGCCAGTTAAGGAGTTGTATTCAATCCGAGCACGGATATTGACTCATATTACTCGTATATTACTTGTACTCGGCAAAAGTGCTTTATCCGTACCGGATACTCGTTTCAGCCGGATACTCGGATCACCCCTATATTACATGAAAATGAAGAATGGAGAAAAGATTAGCAGGTTTTGGCTCCTATACAATGAAAAAAAGACGGACTGAAAAGGGTGAGAACAAGGGTTTTGGAGGACCCTATGCCTGTGTTTGCCTTAGGCCTCAAAATGACTAAATCCGCCCCTGGCTCAGTGAGCACTTGTTTGCACACTGCCATCACTGGTTAAGTCTATTTTAAGGTCTATACATATTATTGTCTGTATCAGCTCCTTATGTTTCTCTAATACACTATTGTCAATAATACAATACATTGCAGATTTATAGGAAATCTCAAACTTCACACCATACACTTTTAGTTTGTTCCAGACTTCTTCAGCCCTATAACAATCTATCAGGAGATGCTGTTGTGTCTCATCATCGTTCCAATAAATCATTGGACATGTTTTAGTTGTTACATAGCAACTCCAAGACACAACAGCTCTCACAGGAAGTCTGTTTACAGACATCAACTACCTCATATCAAGTATGCTCTCTGAGAGGTTTTTGTAAAAATGTCAGGAACTGGGTTCCTTCGTCATGTGATAAGTGTTCATTGTCCGTCTGGTTTTTTTTTTATAGAAAAGCTTGTAAAACATCAACCCTGTTGTCTACAGTCAAGATATGAACATCATTTTTTTCAGGACATCCCGGGTTATCAGAATATTTGGGTTGCAGTGAGGTCACTCTAATGTTAAAAATGGTTGTAGGACCTTAAAGACAAATAAATAAAAATAAAACGGAACATGAATCTCACAGATATGTATTGATATCACAAACAGCAGTAAAACCTAAGCGATTTTCCTCTCTAAAACACTTCTAATATGTCTTGGGAGTCACACTGTGAAGAAATAATCATCATAACTTATACAGTTGACAAAATACATACATTTTTTCAAAGGAAGTCCAGACGCTTTTGCTCTCATGACATTTACTTATGCCAAAAATCAACATAATAAGGCCATATTTATTGATATTACACCCACAGCAATGCTACACAAGCATTTGTGTTGTCTTAAACAGTTCTCCTGTATGCAAAAATAAACATAATAATCATAACTCATAAAGCACATACTATTTACATTTCTTCAAAAAAGGCCCAAATATATGCCAAATCTCACACCAGTGGGGCCATTTCCTCTATAAAACGGTAGATATCTGTCTTGTTCCACTAGAGCATCTTTGATTGCATACTAGACTAAAGTGAGCATAGTGTGACTGAGAAGTCTTTAAAACTCCATACTCTTTGGGTGACATTGTCTCCCATATATGGGCATGCTGGTGCCTGTACTTCCATAAACAGAGAGAGAACAGACGGAGCCGCGAGCTAGCGCCAAAAATAATCAAAAACGTGATGAATTAAGGACATGAAGTGGATAAATCTTGGATGTAACGGTTTGGATTTAATGCTCAACGACCCCGAAAAAGGCTGGAAGTTCCAGGCTGGATAGAAAATCACCTGTAGAGGCTAGAAAGACCCGGAAGAGACCTCCGTAACCGCTAACTCGTTAGCTTTTAGCTGCAACTTTTGGTGAGGGTCTAGCTTTTATGGTTATTAAATGATTAAACTATGAATCAGAGGTGCTGTTTTTGCTCGTGGTGAGTCTCTCGGTCTCAGAGGTAACCACCATATTTATAATCAGTAATTAAAAAAAAAAATCATTTTCCTCGGTAGACCATTCCAATCTATTTTAAGTTTTTCATATTCATATATAAAATCAGCGTAAATAATATTATATTTTGGACCTTGTCTGGCTTGGTCTCTCCTTTTCCTCCACTTGGAGCGGTCTCCGACCCAGAGAGCATTCCTGGAGATGGCTGCTGATACATTTTTCACAAAGGCAATGTACAATCTTATTCTCATATATACTGCCCCCAAGACCCCATGTTCTTTGTTTTTATACAGGATTTCTCTTTTTGTTATTTCTTTAGTTGTACCCCATTCTGATTTTTGATAACAACTGTAACATCGTCTGCACATGACGGGAGGGGGGGTCTCTTACTAGCGATACTTGTACAAGACAGGAGAAAGAAGCTCATGAACAAGCCTGTTGCTACGACAACACAAACTAGCGCTACTGACATACAGTTAACAATCAACGACAATGTTCATTATAACACTTCAATTTGGCATGTATTAATTAGTAATGATTATCAAAATAAACAATGGATGTATTTAGACAACTAAGGTGATGTAATCATGTCGTGCTACTTGCTAGCTACTAAGGTTAGCCTGCAGTCATTAACATTGATTAAGATGTAATCCTGTTGTGCTACTAGCTAGCTAGCTACTAGCTAGCATTCTACTAGCTAGCTAGGTTCGCCCTATTGTTTGTTGGATTTGCGAGATCTCGCAAATGAAACTCAATATCTGGCAAAGATCTCGCAAAAGTGTTTGTCCCCAGTACATGTTTTTGTGTTTATTTTTTCCCTCCATGTCACCTCTGGGGCTCAGTACTATGGTGCTGAAATATAAAAATATATAAATGAGAAATCATGACCGAAAGAACGAGATCCAGGGTACAAGCGGCCGAAATGGGTTTCCTCAGGAGGGTGGCTGGCGTCTCCCTTAGAGATAGGGTGAGAAGCTCAGTCATCCGAGAGGAGCTCGGAGTAGAGCCTCTGCTCTTTCGCGTCGAAAGGAGCCAGTTGAGGTGGTTCGGGCATCTGGTAAGGATGCCTCCTGGGCGCCTCCCTAGGGAGGTGTTCCAGGCACGTCCAACTGGGAGGAGGCCTCGGGGAAGACCCAGGACTAGGTGGAGAGATTATATCTCCAACCTGGCCTGGGAACGCCTCGGGATCCCCCAGTCGGAGCTGGTTGATGTGGCTCGGGAAAGGGAAGTTTGGGGTCCCCTACTGGAGCTGCTGCCCCCGCGACCCGATACCGGATAAGCGGATGAAGATGGATGGATGGATGGATGGATAAATGAGAAATGTTTGAGTTGTTCAACACTCCTGTCCTTGGAACCTTACTCTGAAAGATAATGTTAATTACAGTACGTGGCAGACCCAGGATTTGAAAAACACTGAATCAAGACTGGTTTACATAATTTCACTGGATGAAAACAGACAAATATAACAAAGATGTTCCATAACTTTAAATCAAAATCAGGTATTTCCTCACATAACTTAGGCCTAAAACGGTTTAATAACATGAATTAAATTAAAAAATTGTGTGTAAAACTAATTCTTCGAATAAATCCAAAAAAACGTTTCACTGCCTTCTCCTTCAAGTCCAATTTTGCCCCACTGGTAGCACGCTATCTCTGTTTTTGGGGGTAGACGTGGATGGCATCATCCACCTATGTGGGGAAGCCACCAATTGGGCCAGGCTGTGCAGCATCCTCTTCCTCCTCACATGCCTGGCTGCAAGTAGCGGCTCCAGCTCCAACAGATGATGAGCCACCACCACTGGAGACCACATCAGCCAGGATCTATCCCTTTTACCCAAAACATGAGTCCATTTTGGCAGGGGGCTCATCTCCTGATGGCATCATGCATCAGGGAAAACATAGACAGTGTGGCTGCGTGATTCTCATTATGGAAAATAACAGTCACACATGCTTTACATCAACAATAAAGTACAACAGCATCCATCCAAATTCTAATCAATGAATAACACAATTTCTTTGTGTGTGTGTGTGTGTTTTTTGCAACATTTTAGCAGGTTTTTTTAGCATGTAATTCAACTGACTGAAGGAAAAGTTCCAATCATTTCAAAATTCAAACTAAAGGCAAACAGTTGATTCAACTGCAAATCCAGAATTTACATTTGTGAAATTGAGGAGGTGCCGAGGTCAGTGAAATCAGTCCTGATTCAATCTTGTGTCTCCTCTAGACCTTCGCCCTTTATTGTCAAGGGCAGGGGTACAATTTAATTTGATATTAGTGTGTGTGTGTGGCTTTCTTCTTTAAGCTCCAAATCACTACTTTCATCGCTCCGCTCAGCTACTTGTCGAGGCAGTCCTCTAGCATTCTCCTCTGGCTCTGATTTGAGCAATTTGAGTGAATTGACACAACGCGACCATCGCTAGAATAACAATTGGCAAACAACTGTGTTGGCTTGTTAGTGTGTTTGTATGTGAGTGTGTGTCTGTAGCAATAGCCTACATTACATTTTTTTAGTGCTATTATCCAGTCGCTGTGTTTGTTCTTCCATGTATTTCCATCACATTGTCCCCTCTGACCTCAGCAGTGGGTGTTTTTGTGGATTTACTTTAACATAATTAACCCGTAGGTGTCTTTCTGCCTGTCTATTTTGGCTTTGTTTGTGTGTGAATGTGTGCAACGACTGCTAATCCACACACATTACGTCCAGGTACACATACGGCAGGTCCACTGATTATTTTTCCACTGCTGTAAATCTCTGCTGATTAAGACTGATGAATTAATTAGCACTCTTGTAAACAATTGGTTTGTTTGAGCAAAGGTTGTACAGAATTTAAAGACCTTCTGTCAACCTCATTTAAGAAGTAACTGGCTGGTCTGTGGTCTACCTGGAATGTTAATGATCCCACAGAGATCCGCCATGGCATCCACTCACAGCCTTTTGCACATAACAACAAGGCCGTGTATGGTCAGTGTGCTTAATTGTGGCCAAATTGTTAGGATAACCAGAGGTGGTGTCTATGATGTAAATGTTCATCTGTAGTGGTCTCAATAATATTTGTTGTTAAAGTGTCCTGAAGTAGAATATCATAGATATGTTTGAGACAAATAATTGAGCACTGCTTTAAGTTTAACAATACAGCTACGCTTTTTTTCAACAACTTGTTGTTCTGGATTACTCATCTTGAGTGTGTAATCATTGTTACTTTGTTCAGTAGACCAGACCTAGGTTGCAACCAATAACAATTGTGAACCACGGCCTCAAATGTTTGTCTTGAGGATTTATTCATGGCCAAACTGAAATCTACATGGTAGATAGATAGATAGATAGATATTTATTGATCCTAATAAAATGGGAAATTACACTGTTACAGCAGCAAAACTGTCACACGGCACAGAACATAAATATAAATGAAATACTAGGATACAATATACATACATACATACAATATACATGAAATAATAATAGGAATACAATACAAGAACAAATATTGGAATATGTTATTTGGAATACAAAAATGTGAAACTATTAAAGTACGATAAATATGTTAATAAACCAATTGAAGAGGTTGCACTTAGTGCAGGATTGTAGTGTGTAATGTGGTGAGTCTGGTACTCCTTTTATTTAACAATATAATTATTAGAATTTTTCTTTTACATAAATGTGTACGTGCCTATACAACAAAAGACATACATGTCAGACATTAACTCATTGCTTGTACATATATAAATTATAAAAGGATGGTAAAATGTGAGGTTTCTGTCAGGCCCTACTCCTCTTCATCATCTGTTAGATCCAATCATTTCACAAAGACAGTAAAAGGAAGTCCTGCCAGTAGTTGACGAGTGAAAGAGTCCAGGAAGTGCGTAGTCGAGGCAACAGGCATTTAACAAAATTAGATATCCTTTCCTCTGAGCTGTCATTTCTAAGCAACGTCAATTAAATATGATGTTCTTTCAAACACATAAGGTACGCACACGGAGCAATTGAGAACTTTGACAATAAAAAACGTAATTCCCTTTAAATGCACATTTCATTCAAACACACCAACCGGTTCACACTCCGAACTCGTAAAACACAGATGCTTGGGCAGTGGCTCTCAACGTCAGATACAACGTAAAAACCCATTCTGGTCCAGTGTGTCACGGAAATGAACCTTTTGTAAGCGCACCCGCGACCTTTTCCATAACCTGACTGCGTCAAAAGTGACACCAATAGTCCCGACCCAGCGTGTTTGGAGACATGCAGCATCAATAACAACGCCAGAGGCGCCTGACCAGGTGTCCGTATTTTACGCGATGGGAGTGAGAATGTGTGAACACACACATACATACACATAGAGCAGCAGCAAGTGCAGAGTACACTAAGAATAACAACTGTACCTACTTTAATGAGTGTGTCAGATCTGCCCAAGTAACAAAGATCACAAAGTCTACTTTTTGAAAATGCAAATTGACAGAATTCAACCACAGCAAGAAAAATCATCGTTATAGACAAAGAAGTGGTGTACACACACACACACACACACACACACACACACACACACACACACACACACACACACACACACACACACTTGAGCCTGTAACTTCATTCAATGTTTAACCTGCTGCTACTAATATCTTGTTACATCATACAGCTAATGTGTAAAGCACTGTTTGTATTGTATGAAAAGTACTATACATAACATGTATAGAGCCTATTTATATATATATATATATATTATATATATATATATATATATACACACACCACACGCAAACACATCATTAGTGATGCATGAATAACCTTTCCATCGGAATCAGCTGTAGGCTTAAAAACATCCATCCACCCTCCACCCACCTGAATGAATTATTTTCTCCAATTTAGAGACCCGCATGGACACTTCACTGCCCCGCCACCAGTCCCTGTAGGCTTTTGCTTTTTAATTTTGTACTGCATTGATGTATTAGTATTTTCATTAACACGTTGCTTTTTTTGTGATTAAATGTGTGACGAAGTGGGTTTGCTCACCACTTGTCCCTTACAGGTCATTAGTAAGGTAAACACACAGTCATGTTAGTTTCAGTTCCATTTTATTAGGTTGCAAGTTTAAACGTGTTTTAAAGGTTTCCCTGTGTTGATACTTACGATTGTTTGTTACTTAGTTCAGTTCCACCATGCAGGACAATTGTTTGGGGAGGGGCTGGCCTGAATATTTCCTGTTTTATAGGAACAGGGTGGTCATGGATGACATCACCGGGCCAAACCAAGTAGAGGGTTTTCTTTTGTATAGGAATGTTTATTTTGGTTGTTTTTGGTTTTTGTATAAAAAAGGTATGAACAATCCTGACCTGTTTCATAGTCAGTGGGATAGGAGTGAACTGGTAACCAAGTTCCATAGGTTAAAAGATTGCTAGGTATTAATGTTATGGAGTAGATCAACCTGCTTTAGGATGGGAGGGACTGAAGCAGGCGGGTGGGAATTGACCACCCTATATAAATAGTGGGATTTGTGCTCCTGAGAAAAAAAAAAAAAAATAAATAAAATAAAGGGAGGTGAGGCTGTGCTTCCAGGAACATGTGCCTGTTATTGCTACTGTTAGTTTAATGTGCAGTTGTCTTTAAGTTTGATTGGTTAATTATCCGTGTACCATGGACCATGGAAGTAAACTAATCACCTCTGGAAACGTGCAATGTTTGAGTCTGCCTACCAACCACCATAGTTTTTTTTTTTTTTTTTCTACAAATTAAGGAAAATCCCAAACGAACTACAGTCAAATCCCCGGAACGTAAAAATGTGTCCTAGGGCTAAAACATACAGAGAGGAAAGACGGGAGGGGGGGCAAAACAGAAAAAGAACGCAACAAAAAAAGTGACGTCCACAGCTTACAAATAATACATGCAGAAACAGACATACATACACAGACAGACACTAGACAGGGGACCAATCACACATGCAAACAGAAGCAAATAGAAGTAAAGACCAACACAAATTCAGCCAATAGATTTCAAAGACTCACCATTGCTGAGCCAAGTGTCCAAAATCTGTCCTGTGGCTCCATTAATGTGAGCTGCAGATAGTTCCATGTATACAACATCCAAAAAAGAAAGGATCCAGATCATGTCATGAGGTGGCTTCCAACGGGTGGCAATCATCCTCTTAGTAGCTGTAAGACCAACAAACGCAGCACGTTTTTCAGCTTTAGAAAGCTGGAAGGCTGACAGGTCATTCAGAATCAAAACTTTGACAGTAAACACAACAATATTAATCAAGGCGGAGATTTTGGATGCAATACTGTTCCAGAACTGGCCAACTGGAGAACATTCCCAGAACATGTGAAGATATGTACCTTGAGCTTTTATTGGGCAGAAAGTGCATAAAGGGCTGTAAATTATTTTCATGTGGTGCATTTCCATGGGGGTGAGATATGTAGCTCAACGTAAATTCTTTCAGGAAAACCTAACTATTATCTTAATATTAATCCTAAATCAATTCAGCTGTTATCTTAATAAATGTATATTTTATCATGCGCATATAACTGTAGCATATCTGCAACTAGTCTTTCCTGATTGAAATGTATCTCAGTGTAAATCCTTTCAGGAAGACCTCACTCTTAATCAACGCTCTACCTGACTCCAATCAGCTGTTGCAGGCGTTCACCTTCCTGCTAAACCAATCAGAATCATTACACAATGGCAAGGGCCAATCACAGAGTCACAACCCTGCTGTAAATAATCGTTTCTCTCTTTGCTATTCAGCTGTCATTGCAGGGAAAGAGTGCAACCCTCCACCCCCCCTTCCACCTCCAGTCATCTACTCCAGCTGACCGGCCCGGAGCCTCCTTCAGTCTGGTCTTTGGGCTCCTTCGTCACCACCACCAATGTCTAGATTCCATCGGGGGGGTCTGATGGTTCTTTACCCCTATATAGATATACAAAAGATTTGTATAGCGATGGAGTCTAATCGCCATGTGCTGATTTTGAGTGATTGAGTGAATGTGAATGCTTTGAATAATACATGTAAACAAACAATGCATTGCTTTAATGACAGTTTACTTTTAGCAGCTAGCCTTGTCCAATGTGCTTCCGGCTCTATGGTTTTTTTATATATTTTTTATTGCCCCCTGACCCGTTGAAACAGCACCCTTTCTGTGTTCCAGGACCTCCTGATTTACAAATGAAGCTCTGAATATAACACATGAAATGTACCAACCTTCACACATTGATGTAAAAACCATTCCCCAGTCTAAAACACGTTATTTCTTTTGTTGTCTCACCGACCAAATCACGACCCCCACAAATTATCTCGCAACCCCCCTTGTTTGAGAACCACTGATATAGGGGACTGGCCTAGAGGGCTAAGTGTCCCTCATAGACTGATTCACTCATTCTCACTGAAAATGATCCAGATATTGGAAAAGCAAATATTTGTAAGTCTGAAAAATAAATATACCTTTATTTATCAAAAATTGACTATCTTTGTTTGGGGGGGGGGGGTTACAACCCCCAGGTTGAGAACCACTCAACCATTTCAATTATTTATTTACTGTACGTAAATGCATTAATAATAATAATTGCATGTTTGGAATGGCATGTTCAACTATCTCATATGGGTGTAGTGTTTATGTGCCCACATGCTAGTGCATGTGGTAGGTGTGTGTCTGGCAGCTCCTCAGCATTGCATACCCACAGGGAGGGATAAAAACTGGAGGACTCTTAACTCTTGGGAGCTCATTTAGAGCAAAGCAGCCCTGCCTCTCTGTCATCCAAATTGGAGGATTTACCACTCACACTCACATACACACACACACACACACACACATGCTCAGGCATGCAAGTGTAGCAATGCAAGCCCATACACACTCTTTACCCTTCTCCTACTTAGCTTGCATTTGGGTTTGTTGTAACGTTAGACTACTTGGCGTCAGCATGGTGAAGTCAATCAGAAGCAACCCATTATCTAGTCATCCTCCGGCATGCCCGCAGCAAATCAAATTGCACGAGAGCCAGAGAGGCTTCGGGGACACGCAGCGGCACCTCCACGGAACTCCAAGAGAGTGTTGAACTGAGAGAAGCAATCTCGAGGTCTGGCTAGAGAATGCGACAGTAATCAATAACTCTGTGTGAAGGTGTACAGATAGAAATCAAAGGCCAGGGACTTTCATAAAAGTAAAGAGGCAGGTGGGGAGCAACCTTAAAATGCCGGCTCTAAACAGGTATTGATTACTCAGAATGGTCAGTGGTCCAGAGCACGTGATGGTGGGCCGCGGGTGTTTCTATAGAGCGACGCTAAGGCAGAGAACAGGATCACACCTGAGATCGATCAGCACAGCGGCGCGGCACCTGCTCAGCAATGCTAGGCTTCCAATTTCTCAAAGGACCTCATACACTGATTTAACAGCCCACCACACCAGGCTAATTCAAACACTTGCATATAGTAGAGGAGCCGCACCCTGAGTGGCTGACAGACTGGGGTCGAGCCTTAAAATTGCACTGCAGAAAGAATGTTTGAAAGTTCACAATGAGGTTTTCAGAAGAAAAAAAAGGTACAGTGGACAAGAGAATTTTTGTTGCAGCACGAGGTGAAGGTCAACCTAATTACAGGTCTGCCAGTACTGGCTCTGAAGCTCCCTACAGCCTCCAGCAGGCTTATTACAACTAAAAGCTGCTGATGTGCAGCTGAATGGTCAGGGGAGCCATTTATTCTTGTGTGGAACAATGAAAATGACAAACCAAAACTAGAAAACAGTTCAGTTCTCTAGATCAAACCCTTAGTTTGTATCATGTTGCTGTCTTGCAGTTATGTAAGGATACTATATTTAAAGTCAAAATGACTATATCAAGTATTAGTTTCTAAAACCAAATCAATATATTTGTAGAAAAAAAATATATATTTATTTTGAACAAATCTTGGTTTATTTAACCAAAACGTGTCCTCACTCATTCATTCTATCCTCCTTTAGGATCCCCACACACAAGACAAGAGATTTAAACATACTACAATATTACTTACTATATACACAAACTACAATATCAACAAAACAGGAAGGAAATGTCAAAATAAAAATAAGATTGTTCTTACTGGAGAAATGGTACATGTACAGTATGTATGTGATGTAATGTGTGTAACGCATTACGTTGTCGTCCATTTTTTAAACAATCCCTCACAAATAAAAGAATAATCACTTATTCATCCATTTTTATTGGCATGAAAACCACGGATGTATTAGAAAACGAATACTTTTGTCGTCTGCCTTTTTGCCTTCCAGAATGCAGTGGGGGTGAGTGTTTCAACCAATCAGAGTCTTCCGGGGTAGATCTCCAAATGCAGTAGCAGTGACAGTCTATGGACGTGACCCCGGGCCGTTGATGACATTCCTTTTCCTCTATCCCGTTGGAGCTAGTCTATCACCGTATCGCCCGAAATGATGATAAAACAGTGTAAATGTGGGTTGGAAGGGGGACAAGCAGGAAAAAAGTTGCAAAAAAACTCGCCAAACTTGCCAAAATATTCGGCCTGAAGATGGTTTAGTAGTGAAACGTTGTCTATTATTAAACATTATACATTTTTACATCTTACATATTTTTTTTAAGTTAGACAGTGCGTACGGAGTGAAAGAAAGTGGAGTTTTCTTTTCACCTGAAACATTGTAAAATGTTTTATCAAAGGCGTATAATGGGAACACTATTTTAAAATAAGCCACTGATACACTAACA
>NC_045744.1:31726587-31727831 GCF_008692095.1 Etheostoma spectabile | reverse complement strand
CACAGTGGGGGCTGCAGCCCTTTGCTGCATGTTGTTTCCCCCTCTCCCTTCCCTTTCCTGTCTTCAGCTGTCCTAAGTAATACAGGTCTAATGTATACACTACCGGTCAAAAGTTTGGGGTCACTTACAAATTTCCATTCCACTCCATTATAGACATAATACCAGCTGATCTGAGTGGGTGGCTGATCTTTAATGCAATATCTACATTGCCCATTATCAGCAACCATTCATCCAATGTTCCAAAGGCACATCATGTTTACTAATCTGATATCATTTAAAAAAAACTAACTGAGAAAACATTGGAGAACCCTTTTGCAATTATGTAAGCACATAATGTAATATGAAAACTGCTGCGCTGGTTAAAAAAACAATGCAACTGGTATTCTGTCTATAATGGAGTGCAATGGAAATTTTGAAGTGACCCCAAACTTTTGACCGGTAGTGTATATATTTATATATATATACACATATATATATATATTTTAACCCATGCAGCCTAAATGTAATACATAAAGTGTATTTAGGTAGTATAGTCACGCGTGCACCCTGGGTGCATTGAGCATGGATAGTTTTTATTCTATTTTTGCACTTTTTATTTGGCTTCTTGACATGGAGCAGACGAAGAAGAAATGGACCAGAAATCATGGGAAAAAACTGTGATGTTACGCTTTTTGTAGTCATGGACGATCTGCATTTTGTAGTTAAAAAAAAAAAGAAAAAAAGAAAGGACAATCTCTCACTTTGGAGAGACACAGCAACGCAGTGAGACACACACGCTGAGAGGAGCGCACCAACACAGACAGATGCAAAGAGAAAACACACAAATACACAGCACCTGAAGCCCTCCTAGTCCTTCTGTCCGGCCGACCTCTAGCTCACCCAGCAGAGTGTGCACCCCACGTAGGTTGAGTTGTTAGCAGCAGCAAATCTGAAATCTTTCTAATCTGACCTGTAGCCCTTTGCTGCTTATCAGCCGCTCTCTCTATCCCCCCTTTCCTGTCTATCCACGATCACTTTCTAATAAAAATCACAACGATGTGGAGTCAGGAGAGGAACGTTTTCTTACTGATACGTGGCTGCTTTAACATTGGTAACTTGATCCAGGTGAAGAATAAGTGGAATTATTTATGTTCAGTTAAAGGACAACTAAGGTCAATTTCAACATGTAGCCTGTTTTTTTAATTGTTTTTTTAGTGCTGTCAGTAGTGAGACAAACAAAACCAATCGGGGCTGCCTACACCGTG
>NC_045744.1:31725229-31726567 GCF_008692095.1 Etheostoma spectabile | reverse complement strand
AGTTAGCACCCAACAGGCTTTAACAGGGCAAGTTTTAAATGTGTTTTTAGCCTCTAAATCTGACTGCTGCAGATGTGACAGAAAGGCATACAAGTTGTGTTAATTCATACCTCTGTGTATTTCCTGTTTTCTGGTGAAGTCCACACTAGCTGATTGTCATAACTTTTATGCTTTTCTGTCTACAGCAGTCAGATTCCCTGTGTTCCCTTGGAAGGAATCACTGCACATGGGTAGGCCCTTTTAATGACATTTTGAACATGTTAAGAAGCTAAAAACACGTTTAAAACTTGCCCTGTTCAACCATGTTGGGTGCTAAATCTAGCAGAAGGATAACTCAGTGTGGACAGCACCAATTGGTTTTGTTTGTCTCACTCCTGACAGCACTACACATTTAAAAACAAAACAAAGCTACATGTTGAAATCAACCGTTCTCCTTTAATATGAAATAAGAATGCAAATATGTAAGGACGTAGTTTATTTTATTTATTTTTTACTGATTTGTTCTCTTTGTTTTATTTTGTTGTTTGGTTCTTGCCTGTTTCACATAGTGTGGGGGGTTGGGCTGTGCAAACTGTAATTTACAGTACATCCCACTCACACAGTGAGATAATGTTGTTGCCTGGTCTGTCTGTGCACAAGATCATTTAAAATGTATTTAGACAGGTTGGGTACTGAACCCATGAAGAGTTGATTAACAGTATTTGACCATGAACGTGAATACTTCAGTAGTACTGAAGGAAATTACATACAGATCACACTTTACAAACTATTTCTCTTTAACAATTTGGACAAATGGCCTGGGGTCCGTTTCAGAAAGCAGGTTTAGTAGACACTCTGAGTTAGTTAACCCTGAGGTGAGAGGAACTCTAGGTTTTCTGTTTCAGAAAGGGAGGTTAATCAAACCTGAGAGGGGGGGGGGAAACTCAGAAAAAGAGGTTACTTAACCTCAGAGTCATATACTATGGTAACTGAGCTTGTGGACCTACCTAGAGGCCTGGACTACCAAGCAAGATCTGGAGTCAACGAGGTACCTTCAGTATCACAGCAGTGGATCACTTGTTACTGGGGTAAATCGTCGTGGCAACTTGTGCTGAACCGAAATACTTTTTTTCTGACTAATTTTCTTTGACAACAATGCTAAAGCCTGTATTTTACCCTTTGAAATTTCTATTCCGGGACGTAATGTCTGTTTTTGTTTGGGGACTGTGTGTTGTTGTCCATTTTGAAACCCGGGTTGACAGAACTTTGTTTGGTTTTTGTATGCCTGCTACTGGACATCTTCGGGTTTTGATTTCTTTGGTTTGGGGTTAAGATGAATGGGGAAGGCTTGTACCTACC
>NC_045744.1:31722095-31725219 GCF_008692095.1 Etheostoma spectabile | reverse complement strand
GTGTGTGTGATAATTTTGTTGTTGCCAAAAAAATGTTTTCCCTCCACCTCCGTGACAAAAAGACAGCACTAATGGAGCTTGCAGACTGGCCATCTGTTGTCACCGGTACAATAAGAAAAGAGTTTTTTCATAGAGGACCATATCAAATCAAAATAGTTTCACGTTTCCAAAAACAAAAAGATTGGACAATGTGTCAGCATGACGTTTTCAGCAGAGTCTTAGTCAATGGAGATAAAATCAAAAGAAGCTGGCTGATGTACTCCAAAAAGAATGATGCCTTGTACTGCTTCTGCTGTGATGAAAAGTTTTCTTAGAAAGAAATGACACGCCACACGCAGTCACAGGGAAATGACACGCCCCACGCAGTCACGGTGACAACAACAGCCGCCGGGACACAATTTGGGTCTCTGAGGGACGCAACAACGGGGAAATAAAACGCCCCATGCCGGTGACAACAATGGTACGGACGGCCAAATGCGGGATGCGCTAAAACAACGGGACGGTTGTGGTTAGGAGAAGAAGAATGTTGTTTGTCCCATCCAGAACCAACCATCCAGATTTTCGGTTTTTCAATAATACTCGCTACCGTAATCGTACTGTTATTATTAGTTTAAAATTCGTGCTCACCACCCCAAAAAAACGAATCAATAGATTAAATAACATCAACATTTCATGAACTGCCATGAGACTGGGCTGAGAATGCAGTCCTTAGCTGAACGAAACGTCCAGAGACATGTTAAACAAACCAGACAACGGCAATTTTGTTAAAGAGGTGGAACTTTTGGCTAAATTTGATCCAGTAATGAAGCAGCATCTTGCTATGGTGCAAAGTGGAGCTGGCAGTCATGCACATGACAAATAATCCAAATTTAACTCATAACCCCATAAGCATGAAAATAATCTAAGAAATGGTGGAGGAGATAAAAACATCAGTGTTTCTCGATTATTTTGGACTGCAACCCCTGACCTGACCTGATTTTGTCCGTTGAAAACATCCCAGAAATTAAAGATTTCATAGACTTTCTTGTGGCAGAAGAGTCAACTGGCGACTGTTTGTCAACCCTTATTCTCAAAAGGCTGGAGGAACGTAGTATCCCCTTTGAGGACTGCAGTGGACAGTCTTATGACAACTGTGCCAACATGAAGGGGAAGAACACTAGAACTGTTGGGGCTTTGTAAATTATAGAGTGTGGTCTAGACTTACTCTATCTGTACATTGTTTCGACATACAGTAACTTTTATGATTTGATACTAATTAATTAAATTGAAGTAAGGTGCTCAGGCCAGACTGCTTCACTAAAATTCAAGAGCCTTTTATGTGTTGCCTGCAGATTTAAATGTGGTATTAGCTGATGCTGCTAAAAGTTCACCAGAGGCCACTGGCTATTTAGGATATTTAACCCATAACCCAACCAAACTTGGTTATACTTATAACCCAATTATTTAAACTCTTCTCAGCTTCCCCACATAGAGTGGACATCCTCATGAATCATGTCAGAGCCACCGTTAAAGATGCTGTGGATGGATTGTGAAGATTCAGGAGTTAGCCAAAGAATTTGAATATCCACACAAGTTCTCAGTCCCTCCCCCCATTTCTGCTGAAGCCCAAATGGTTTCTTAAGCCCCTCCCCCCACAAGGGAGAATAAATGCGTGTGCCTGAGCAGTGATTGACACGCAGTTAGACACCCCCTCTAGCCCTGATTGGATGATCTGAACGTGGCGCAGTGGATTTTTGCAAAGCACACTAAAGGCTGTAGGTTTTTTAAATTACTTGCTTCATGTACTGGAACATAAGGTCAGTTTCAGCAAATGTGACAGAACGTTAGTTTTATAAGTCTTTTATAACCGTTTTCATCTTTAACCCTCGTGAAAGTGACCCATTTTCCTAAATCAATGTTGTTTTTAACTATCCAATTGTAATTACTCAACATAACACAATTGGTTTCACACAACGCTCTTTGATAAGTACAAATCTCTACTTTCATTAATTTTGGGGCATCTTATTACATTTTTTTAGCATTTGAAGAAGTGTTTAAGTGTTTTCAATAGTGATTATCCATCAACATACATTCCTAATTTTAGTCCAAATACTTCCAAATTTCTGGTTTTCTAACTCAAACATTAGGTATAATTTCCTACAAATGATTTTATTGACTTTTTTTTTAATTAATTGTAAAACTAAAGTTATTAAGTTAGTGTTATGTAGTGTTAGACGTCAAAAAAGTGACAAACATTGAAAAAAATGTCAAGTGTTAAAAAGAGGGAAAGAAATGTAAGAAAAATTTAAAAACTTTAATAAAAAGCGTCAACAAAACACATGGGTTATGTATATGTCAGAGACAAGGTGTGACAGCCGGATCAAAAGCATTGAGGCAGTAAGATGCCAAGCTTGACAAATCTGAGAAGCTCTTCTGGAGATGAGAGAAATACCTCAGACCCTGTGGTGGCCCAGTCTTTGGTTTAGGAGATTGGCTCGTACCACTTCAGTCTATGAAGCCAGATGTGGCTGTCGACCTGCTTGATAAAGCGAGAGATTCTCTCACCAAATAGAGCGACTGGATTTTCTGATGCAAAGGAGATGTGTAAGGAGATGAATGTGGAGGCAGTGGTCAAACAAAAGCAGCTGAGAACCAGTGAAAAGCACTTTGCTTATGAATGTCCAGATGAGCTTTTTGGTAAAAAGAGTTATTCTCAGTAAACGTAGTAAAAAAAATCTCCACCACTTGGCATCATTTTGTTATTGATTACATCCGGGGCGGAGTGGGCCACTAAAATCAACCGGGAAAATTCTGACGGCACCGGCCCAACCGCCCATTTATCAATAACACAAACCAAATCTGTTTTTTTTAAAACCCAAATGATGCTATGTTTCTTTGTGTGGAATTCCTCCATCTTTTCTAACGCCATTCAAGTCTACGCATTTGCAAGAGTATATTACTGCAGCCTGGAGCGTCCCATGTCATCCGTCCCGTCTCATACGGTCTCGTCTCATGCGGAGGCGTGTCATTTATTGCGGAGGCGTGTCCGACAGGCGTGTCATTTGTATGATTGCCGTTAACGGCAATCATACAAATGAATAAAATATGTTTGTTTTTTTAACTAAACATGTCTATAAGATAAATG
>NC_045744.1:31721101-31722085 GCF_008692095.1 Etheostoma spectabile | reverse complement strand
ATACTGATGAATAAAAACACTTAAAATATATGTCCGTCTATAAAATAAATGCAGATCATAGGCAAACTAAAAAAATACTTCTGCCATCCCAGAGTTTCTACTTTTCAAAATAAAAGCTTGCATCTGGAATCAAGACTATATCTCTTTTTCAAAGTTAAAGCTCACGTAACTATCATCTAATGAATAAAAATATTGGTGTGTTTTAAATATTTAAAAATATATGTCCGTCTCTAAAAAAAATGCGGTGATAGGCAAACAAAAATTCCTTCTAAGCTGCCCTTTGAGCCAAGTTGAGTTTATAGAAGGAATTTCTCTCCCGACAGAGTAAAAGCATTTGGTTTTGTTTAAAAAAAAAAAATGTCCCCCTTTCATATAATACAACACAAAATACAAAAGAAAGTGGAAGTGGAAGAAAAATTCAATCGCATTCTAGCCCAAGACCGTGGCGGCAGAGATACGCAGTCGAGGACGGGTCCCAGAGACTCGAAGCCCGATGCCGCGGTAGTAGAAAAATAGAACCGCATTCTGCCCCGGGTCCCAGAGACCCGACAGTCACTCTCGCCATGCTGATAAGCAGTTTTATTTGCAGCAATGTCCTAGTGAAGTGTGAAAACAATATAGAATATAGGCTAGCCTACAATTAAAAAGTCTTGGAAAGAGTGTAACATGTTTATTTTTGTAGTCTTGTTGTTGTGTGTGCAGATCGTGGACTGTTATCCCTCCTCAGGAGGTCCTACCGTTAGTTGGCAGAAACGGCTGCGTCGCTGATGCAGGTTTCATCAGATGTGGCTTCGTTAATATGGAACAACACAAGTATAACATTCAGAAATGAGCAAACTACATGTAGGCTATGGCAAAATTGTTTCTTTAACAGTTTTTAAACGTTTTTCAATTGATTGCAACAAATTTGGTCACGAATTTATCGGAATTTTGACCCTCTGAATTTACCGTTGGACACACCTCCGCATGAGACGAGACCGTATG
>NC_045744.1:31704364-31721091 GCF_008692095.1 Etheostoma spectabile | reverse complement strand
GGATGACATGGGACGCTCCAGGCTGCAGCCATACCCGTCTCCGCATTTGGGAAGGACTTAACAGACATAAAAAACCTGACCACTAGATGGCACTAGACAAATGCACATTATTGCCAATAAAGTGTAGGTTTAAAGCGGTTATGTGATTTCTATTGATGAACAGATGCTGAAATATAACATCATGTACTTGCAGTCGTGACTTCTCCTAGCATTGTCTGACCAGCATCATGGCTGGGCTGAGTCGGACTGAATGCGTGGAAGGGGAAAAACACTGCACCTCAAGATGAAAACCCAAGACTGGTTCTTTAAAATTGAGCTCATTTGAGATGCTGTTACTTGCAATGAGGAGATAATCACTACCAAATAGGCTATCTAACCCGTTTTTTAGTCAACTCACCTGCAGCACTTGTTGAAGCCTGATGTTGGAATAAATCCGTCATTTTGAGCACTTGGAGGCATCCTCTAGCATCCGCTGCTTCTTCATTCTGGTCTTTTCGGCCCCTCCTTTCTCCTTTCCCTAATGGGTTACATTAAAACAGCAAGAAACCACGCTAATCCCGACTGTCAAAATTTTGCGCTACTTTTCCTCAAACTTTGATGCTTGTGTCTTACGTATGTTTTTGGGTCATGCCATTAGACGAGGGGGCGTTCATTTATCTCCCTGCATTTCTGTAAATAAACTTAATAAACGGTTCATTGGATGAACACATTCACCATTCCCATGAGGCTTTGCTCCATTCTACGTTAATGTAAGAAAAACAAACAAATTAAATTGTTTTATTTTTATTTGTGACCATGAAAGTTCTGTAACACCTGGATAAGAATAATTGAATTAAGATGGCTAGATTGATGGGAGAGATGAATGTGCAGGGTAACCATGACTGAGATATAGAGAGTATAAATTTCGGGTATACGTTTATGTTGAAGTAAAAGTGGGAATGTGGAGAGTACGCTATAATACTAACTGTTTATAGAGCCCATGAGCAGGTCCTTCACGGTAGTTTGGAAGAATCTGTAGGCCGAGAAGGAGGAATTATTTGGCCGGCAGAACGGGAAAAATCCAGATTATCCTTAGTCAGAAAAGACACACTTACATATTTCTCTCCAGAAAGTGTGTCTGTGTATTCAACCAGAAGGCTAAGTGACTTATTGATGGCGTCCAGTACATCAATGTCTAGGGGTGGCCAGGTACACAGTCGGCAGCCTCGACCTGTTATTTTTCCACTCTGTAATCTCTGCGTGATTAAGACTGATGAATTAGTAGCACTCTTGAAACACTGTTTGTTGAAGCAAAGGTTGTACAGAATTTTAAAGACCTTCTGTCACCTTCATTAAGAAGTACTGCTGTCTTGGTCTACCTGGAATGTTAATGATCCCACAGAGATCCCAGGGCCATCCCTCACAACCTTTTGCACATACAACCAGGCCTTGTATGGTCAGTTCTTTAATTTGTTGCCAAATTGTTAGGATAACCAAGAGTGGTGTTATGATGTAAATGTTCACTGTGGATTGGTCTCAATAAGAGTTGTTGTTAAAGTGTCCTGAAGTAGAATATCAAGATATGTTTGAGACAAATATAGTGACACTGCTTTAATTTTAACCAGACACTCGCTTTTTTTCAACAAACTTTTTGTTCTGGATCTCATCTTGAGTGAGTAATCTTGTTACTTGTTCAGTAGACCACGACCTAGGTCAACATAACCATTGTTGACCACGGCCTCAAATGTTTGTCATTGAGATTTTCATGGCCAACTGAAATCTACAGGTATATAGATAGATATAGATATTTAATTGAATCCTATAAGAACTGGGAAATTACCTGTTACACGCAGCAAACTGTCACACGGCAGAACATAAACCTATAATGCAAATACTAGGATACAATAGTACCTACATACATACAGATATACGAATAATAAGGCGAGATAACATACCAGAACAAATTGAATATTATTTTTGGAATCAAAATGAAACTATTTAAGTACGATAAAATATTTACTAACCATTGAAGAGGTTTGCACTTATTCAGGATTTGTATGTGTAATTGGGTTAGTTCTGGTACCGTCCTTTTTATTTATAACAATATAATGTTTCAGAATTTTTTTTTACATAACATGTGTACGTGCCTTACAATCACAAGACATACATTCAGACTAAACTCATTGCTTGTACATAATAAATTCTAAAAGGATTGTAAAATGTGAGGTTTCTGTCAGGCCCTACTCCTCTTCATCCTCTGTTAGATCCATCATTTCACAAGACAGTAAAGGAGTCCTGCCAGTAGTTGACGATTGAAGAAGTCCAGGAGTGCTGTATCGAGGCAACAGGCCATTTACAAAATTACATCGATCCTTTTCCCTGACTGTCATTTCACGACACTCAATTAAATTAGTTTCTTTCAACACACAAAGGTCGCACCTACGAGCAATTTAGACTTTGACATACTAAACAAACGTATCCTTTAAATTCACATTTCATTCAACACACCAACCGTTCACACCTCCACACTCGTAAACACAGATGCTTTGGGCAGTGCTCTTCAACGCAGATACAACGCAAAACCCATCTGGTCCAGTGTGTCACGGAACATGAACCTTTTGAAGCGCACGCCGCGACCTTGATTCCATAACTGACTGGGGGGCGCAAAAGTGCACATAGTCCGACCCACTTTTTGAGACTGCAGCATCACTAACCAAGCCCGAGTTCGCCTGACCAGGTTCCCGTATTTTACGCGATGTGAGTGGAATGTGTGAACACACACATACCATACACATAGAGCACAGCAAGGCAGAGTACCCTAAGAATAACAACTGTACCTACTTTAATGATTGTGTCAGATCGCCCAAGTAACAAAGATCACAACGTCTACTATTTGGGAATGCAATATGACAGAATTCCCACAGCAAGAAAAATCATCGTTATAGACAAAGAAGTGGTGGTACACACACACACACACACACACACACACACACACACACACCACACACCCACCACACACACACATTGACCTGTAACTTCATCAGTGTAACCTGCTGCTACAATATCTTGTTACATCATACAGCAATGTGTAAAGCACTGTTTGTATTGTATAAAAGTACTATACATACATGTATAGAGCCTATTATATATATATCATATATATATATTTATATATCTATATACACACACACACGACCACACACATCATAGTGATGCAAGAATACCTTTCCATCGATCAGCTGTGGCTTAAAAACATCCATCCACCCTCCACCCACCTGAATGAAGTATTTTCTCCAATTTAGAGACCCGCATGACACTTCACTGCACCCGCCACCAGTCCCTGTAGTCTTTTGCTTTTTAATTTGTACTGCATTGAGTATTAGTATTTTCATTAACACGTTTGCTTTTTTTTGTGATTAAATGTGTGACGAAGTGGGTTTGCCTCACCCTTGTCCCTTACAGGTCCTTAGTAAGAAACACACAGTCATGTAGTTTTTCAGTTCCATTTATTAGGTTGCAAGTTTAAACGTGTTTTAAAGGTTTCCCTGTGTTGATACTTACATTGTTTGTTACTTAGTCAGTTCCACCATGCAGGACAATTGTTTGGGGAGGGGCTGGCCTGAATATTTCCCTGTTTTATAGAACAGGGTGGTCTGGACATATCACCGGCCCCAACCAAGTAGAGGTTTCTTTGTATAGGAAGGTTTATTTTGGTTGTTTTTGGTTTTTGATAAAAAAGGTATGAACAATCCTGACCTGTTTCATAGTCAGTGGATAGGAGTGCCTGGTAACCAAGTCCTAGTTAAAGATTGCTAGTATTAATTTTATGGAGTAGATCAACCTGCTTTATGATGGGAGGTACTGAAGCAGGCGGTGGGAATTGACCACCCTATATAAATAGTGGGATTTGTGCTCCTGAGAAAAAAAAAAAAAATAATAAAAATAAAGGGAGGTGAGGCTGTCTTCCAGGACATGTGCCGGTTATGGCTACTGTTATTTTATGTGCAGTTGTCTTTAGTTTGATTGGTTATTATCCGTTTGACCATGGACCATGGAAGTAAACTATCACCTCTGGAAACGTGCAATTTTGAGTCTGCCTACCACCACCATAGTTTGTTTTTTTTTTTTCTACAATTAAGGAAAATCCCAAACGAACTACAGTCAAATCCCCGAACGTAAAATGTGTCCTAGGGCTAAAACATACAGAGAGGAAGACACGGGGGGGGGCAACACGAAAAAGAACGCAACAAAAAGGTGACGTCCACACTTACAAATAATACATGCAGAAACAGACATGACATACAACAGACACTGACCAGGGACCAACACATGCAAACAGAAGCAAATAGAGATAGACCACACAAATTCAGCCATAGATTTCAAAGACTCCACCTTGCTGAGCCAAGTGTCCAAAATCTGTCCTGTGGCTCCATTAAGGTGAGCTGCAGATTGTTCCATGATACAACATCCAAAAAAGAAAGGATCCATAGGTCATGTCCATGAGGTTGGCTTCCAACGGGGTGCAATCATCCTCTTAGTAGCTGTAGACTCAACAAACGCAGCACGTTTTTTCAGCTTTAGAAAGCTGAAGGCTGCCAGGTCATTCAGAATTCAAAACTTTGACAGTAAACACAACATATTAATCAAGGCGGAGATTTTGGATGGCAATACGGTTCCAAACTCTGCCACTGGAGAACATTCCCAGAACATGTGAAGATATGTACCTGAGCTTTATTGGGCAAGTGCATAAGGGCTGTAAATTATTTTCATGTGGTGCTTTCCATGGGGGTGAGATATGTAGCTCAACGTAATTCTTCAGGAAAACCTAACTATTCTTAATATTAATCCTAAATCATTCACTGTTTCTTAATAAATGTTATTTTATCCGCCATATAACTGTAGCATATCGGCAACTAGTCTTTCCTGATTGAAATGTATCTCAGTGTAAATCCTTTCAGGAAGCCTCACTCTTAATCACGCTCTACCTGACTCCATAAGCTGTTTGCGGCGTTCACCTCCCTGCTAAACATCAAATCATACACAATGGCAAGGGCCAATCACAGAGTCACAACCCTTCTGTAAATAATCGTTCTCCTCTTTGCTATTCAGCTGTCATGCAGGGAAGAGTGCAAACCCACACCCCCCTTCCACCTCCAGTCATCTCCTCAGCTGACCGGCCCGGAGCCTCCTTCAGTCTGGTCCTTTGGCCTCCTCGTCACCACCAACCATGTCTAGATTCCATCGGGGGGGGTCGGATGGTTTCTTTACCCCTATAAGTATATACAAAAGATTTGTATAGCGATGGAGTCTAATCGCCATGTGCTGTTTGAGTGATTGAGTGAATGTGAATGCTTTTGACATAATACTTATAACAAACAATGGATTGCTTTAATGACATTTTACTTTTAGCAGCTAGCCTTGTCCAATGTGCTTCTGCTCTATGGTTTTTTATATATTTTTTATGCCCCTGACCCGTTGACACAGCACCCTTTCGGTGTTCCAGGACCTCCTATTTACAATGAAGCTCTGAATATCACACATGAAATGTACCACCTTCACACTTGATGTAAAACCATTCACCCAGTCCTAAAACACGTTATTTCTTTTGTTGTCTCACCGACCAATCACGAGCCCCACAATTATCCTCGCAACCCCCCTGTTTGGGACCACTGAATAGGGGACTGGCCTAGAGCTAAGTGTCCCTCATAACTGATTCACTTCATTCTCACTGAAATGTCCAGATATTGGAAAAGCAAATATTTGTAAGTCTGAAAAATAAATATACTTTATTTATCAAAAATTGACTATCTTTGTTGGGTGGGGGTTACAACCCCAGGTTTGAGAACCACTCAACATTTACATTATTTATTCTGTACGTAAATGCATTAATAATAATATTTGCATGTTTGGAATGGCAGGTTCCTATCCACTATGGTGTTGTTTTGTTATGTGCCCACATGCTAGTGCATGTTAGGTGTGTGTCTGGCAGCTCCTCATCATTGCATACCACAGGGAGGGATAAAACTGGAGGACTCTTAACCTTGGGAGCTCATTTAGAGCAAAGCAGCCCTGCCTCTCTGTCTTCCAAATTGGAGAGTTACCACTCACACTCACATCTCACACACACACAACACACACACATGCTCAGGCATGCAAGTGTAGCAATGCAGCCCATACACACTCTTTACCCTTCTCCTATAGCTTGCTTTTGGGTTGTTGGTACGTTGACTACTTGGCGTCAGCATGGTGAAGTCATCAAAGCACCCATTATCTAGTCATCCTCCGTTCATATCCTCCGGCAGCCCGCGCAAATCAAATTTGCACGAGAGCCAGAGGGCTTCGGGGACACGCAGCGGCACCTCCAACGCAACTCCAAGAGAGGTTGAACTGAGAGAAGCAATCTCGAGGTCTGGCTAGAGAATGCGACAGTAATCATAACTCTGTGTGTGAGGTGTACAGTAGAAATCAAAGGCCAGGGACTTTCTACAAGTAAGGGAGCAGGTGGGGAGCAACCTTAAAATGCCTCTCTAACGGTATGATTACTCAGATGGTCAGTGGTCCAGAGCACGTGATGGGGGCCGCGGGTGTTTCTATAGAGCGACGCTAAGGCAGAGAAACAGAATCACACCTGAGATCGTCAGCACAGCGGCGGGCACCTGCTCCAGCAATCTAGGCTTCCAATTTCTCAAGACCTCATACACTGATTTACCAGCCCACCACACAGGCATCAAACACTTTGCATATAGTAGAGGAGCCGCACCCTGACGTGGCTGCAGACTGGGTCGAGCCTTAAAAATCACTGCAGAAAGAATGTTTGAAAGTTCACAATGAGGTTTTCAAAGAAAAAAGGTACAGTGGACAAGAAATTGTGTTGCGCAACGAGGTGAAGGTCAACCAATTACAGGTGCTGGCCAGTACTGGCTCTGAAGCTCCCTACAGCCTCCAGCAGGCTTGATTACAACTAAAAGCTCTGATGTGCGCTGAATGGTCGGGGCGCCATTTATTCTTGTTGAACCAATGAAATGACAAACCAAAACTAGAAAACAGTTCAGTTCTCTAGATCAACCCTTAGTTTGTATCATGTTGCTGTCTTTCAGTTATGTAAGTACTATTTTAAAGTCAAAATGACTATATCAGTAATTAGTTTTCTCTAAAACCAAATCAATTATTTTGTAGAAAAAAACAATATATATTTATTTTGAACAAATCTTGGTTATTTAACCAAAAGTTCCTCACTCATTCTTCTTTATCCTCCTTAGGATCCCCACCAAGACAAGAGATTAAACATACTACAATATTACTTACTATATACACAAACTACAATATCAACAAACAGGAAGAAATGTCAAAATAAAAATAAGATTGTTCTTACTGGAGAAATTGGTACATGTACCGTATGTATGTGATGTAATGTGTGTAACGCATTAGCGTTGTCGTCCATTTTTAAACAATCCCTCACAATAAAAGAATAATCACTTATTCATCCATTTTTATTGCAGAAAACCACGGATGTATTAGAAAACGAATACTTTTGTCGTCCTGCCTTTTGCTTCCAGAATGCAGTGGGGTGAGTGTTTCAACCAATCAGAGTCTTCCGGGGTATCTCCAAATGCAGTACGCAGTGACAGTCTATGACGTGCCCCGGGCGTTGATGACATTCTTTTCCTCTATCCCGTTGGAGTAGTCTATCACCGTATCGCCCGAAATGAGATAAAACAGTGTAATGTTGGTTGGAAGGGGGACAAGCAGGAAAAAGTTGCAAAAAAAACTCGCCAAAACTTGCCAAAATATTCGGCTGAAGATGGTTTAGTATGAACGTTGTCTATTTAAACATTATAACATTTTTACATCTTCAATTTTTTTTAAGTAGACCAGTGCTACGAGATGAAAGAAGTGGGTTTTCTTTTCACCTGAAACATTGTAAAATGTTTTATCAAAGGCGATAATGGGACACACTATTTTAACAACTAAGACACTGACTAAACCCCTAACAAATACCATAGCCACAGTGGGGGCTGCCGCACCTTTGCTCATGTGTTTCCTCCCTCTCCCTTCCCTTCCTGTCTTCAGCCTGTCCTAAGTAATCAGGTCTAATGTATACACACCGTGCAAAAGTTTGGGGTCACTACAAATTCCATTCCACTCCATTATAACATATACCACTGATCTGAGTGGGTGGCTGATCTTTATGCAATATCTACTTGCCCATTATACACACATTCATCCAATGTTCAAAGGCACATCATGTTTACTAATCTGATTCATTTAAAAAACTAACTGAGAAACATTGGAGACCCTTTGCAATTATGTAAGCACATAATGTAATATGAAAACTGCTGCGCTGGTTAAAAAAACAATGCAACGGTATTCGTCTAATATGTGAGTGCATGGAATTTTGAAGTGACCCAACTTTTGACCGGTAGTGTATATATTTATATATATATACACATATATATATCATTTAACCCATGCAGCCTAAATGTAATACATAAAGTGTATTTAGGTAGTATAGTCACGCGTGCACCCTGGGTGCATTGAGCATGATAGTTTTTATCTATTTTTGCACTTTTTATTTGGCTTCTTGACATGGAGCAGACGAAGAGAATGGCCCAGAATCATGGAAAAAAACTGTGTGTTACGCTTTTTGTAGTCATGGACGATCTGCATTTTGTAGTTAAAAAAAAAAAGAAAAAAAGGACAATCCTTCACTTGGGAGAGACACAGCAACCAGTGACACACACCTGAGAGAGCGCACCAACACAGACAGATGCAAAGAGAAAACACACAATACACAGCACCTGAAGCCCTCCTAGTTCTTCTGTCCGCCGCCCCTAGCTCACCCAGCAGAGTGTGCACCCCACGTAGGTTGAGTTGTTAGCAGCAGCAAATCTGAATCTTTCTAATCTGACCTGTAGCCCTTGCTGCTTATCACCGCTCTCTCTATCCCCCTTTCCTGTCTATCCACGATCACTTCACTTTCTAATAAAAACACAACGTGTGGAGTCAGAGAGGAACGTTTTCTTACTGATAACTGGCTGCTTTAACATTGGTAACTTGATCCAGGTGAAGAATAGTGGAATTATTTATTTCAGTTAAAGGACAACTAAGGTCAATTTCAACTTGAGCCTGTTTTTTTAATTGTTTTTTTAGTGCTGTCAGTAGTGAGACAAACAAAACCAATCGGGCTGCCTACACGTGTTATCTTCCTGCTAGAGTTAGCACCCCAACAGGCTTTACAGGGCAAGTTTTAAATGTGTTTTTAGCCTCTAAATCTGACTGCTGCAGATGTGACGAAAGGCATACAAGTTGTGTTAATTCATACCTCTGTGTATTTCCTGTTTTCTGGTGAAGTCCCACTAGCTGATTGTCATAACTTTTATGCTTTTCTGTCTACAGCGTCAGATTCCCTGTGTTCCCTTGGAAGAATCACTGCACATGGGTAGGCCCTTTTAATGACATTTTGAACAGTTAAGAAGCTAAAAACACGTTTAAAACTTGCCTCTTTCAACCTGTTGGGTGCTAAATCTAGCAGAAGGATACTCAGTGTGGACAGCCCCTTGGTTTTGTTTGTCTCACTCCTGACAGCACTACCATTTAAAAACAAACAAAGCTACATGTTGAAATCAACCGTTCTCCTTTAATATGAAATAAGAATGCAAATATGTTAAGGACTAGTTTATTTTATTTATTTTTTACTGAGGTTCTCTTGTGTTTATTTTGGTTTGGTTCTTGCCTGTTTCACATATGTGGGGGGGTTGGGCTGTGCAAACTGTATTTACAGTACATCCCACTCACACAGTGAGATATGTTGTTGCCCTTGTCTTCTGTGCACAAGATCATTTAAAATGTATTTAGACGGTTGGGTACTGAACCCATGAAGATTTGATTAACAGTATTGACCATGAACGGAATACTTCAGTAGTACTGAAGGAAATTACTACAGATCACCTTTACACCTATTTCTCTTTACACATTTGTACAAATGGCCTGGGGTCCGTTCAGAAAGCAGGTTTAGTAGACACTCTGAGTTAGTTACCCTGAGGTGAGAGAACTCTAGGTTTCTGTTTCAGAAAGGGAGGTTAATCAAACCTGAGAGGGGGGGGGGAACTCAGAAAAAGGTTTTACTTACCTCAGAGTCTATACTATGGTAACTGAGCTTGTGGACCTACCTAGAGGCCTGGACTACCAAGCAAGATCTGGAGTCACCGAGGTACCTTCGTATCACGGCAGTGGATCACTTGTTACTGGGGTAAATCGTCGTGGCAACTTGTGCTGAACCGAAATACTTTTTTCTGACTAATTTTCTTTGACAACAAGCTAAAGCCTTATTTTACCCTTTGAAATTTCTATTCCGGGACGTAATGTCTGTTTTTGTTTGGGGACTGTGTGTTGTTGTCCATTTTGAAACCCGGGTTGACAGAACTTGTTTGGTTTTTGTGCCTGCTACTGGACATCTTCGGGTTTTGATTTCTTTGGTTTGGGTTAAGATAATGGGGAAGGCTTTTACCTACCTCCCCCGTTGTGTGTGTGGTAATTTTGTTGTTGCCAAAAAAATGTTTTCCCTCCACTCCGTGACAAAAAGACAGCACTAATGGACTTGCAGACTGGCCATCTGTTGTCACCGGTACAATAGAAAAGAGTTTTTTCATAGAGGACCATATCAAATCAAATAGTTTCACGTTTCCAAAAACAAAAAGATTGGACAATGTGTCAGCATGACGTTTCAGCAGAGTCTTGTCAGGATATAAATCAAAAGAAGCTGGCTGATGTACTCCAAAAAGAATGATGCCTGTAGTGCTTCTGCTGTGATGAAAGTTTTCTTAGAAAGAAATGACACCCCACACGCAGTCACAGGGAAATGACCGCCCCCGCATGTCACGGTGACAACAACAGCCGCCGGACACAATTTGGGTCTCTGAGGGACGCAACACGGGGAAATAAACGCCCATGCCGGTGACAACAATGGTACGGACGGCCAAATGCGGATGCGCTAAAACAACGGACGGTTGTGGTTAGGAGAAGAAGAATGTTGTTTGTCCCATCCAGAACCAACCATCCAGATTTTCGGTTTTTCAAATATACTCGCTACCGTATCGTACTGTTTTATTAGTTTAAAATTCGTGCTCACCACCCCAAAAAACGAATCAATGATTAATAACACATCAACATTTCATGAACTGCCATGAGACGGGGCTGAGAATGCAGTCCTTAGCGTGACGAAACGTCCAGAGACATTTTAACACAACCAGACAACGGCAATTTTGTTAAAGAGGTGGAACTTTTGGCTAAATTTGATCCAGTAATGAAGCAGCTCTTGCTATGGTGCAAAGTGGGCTGGCAGTCATGCACATGACAAATAATCCAAATTTAACTCATAACCCCATAAGCTGAAAATAATCTGAAATGGTGGTAGGAGAAAACATCAGTGTTTTCTCGATTATTTGGACTGCAACCCCTGACCTGACCTGATTTTGTCCGTTGAAAACATCCCAGAAATTAAAGATTTCATGACTTTCTTGGCAGAAGAGTCAACTGGCGACTGTTTGTCAACCCTTATTCTCAAAAGGCTGGAGGAAGTAGTATCCCCTTTGAGGACTGCAGTGGACAGTCTTATGACACGTGGCCAACATGAGGGAAGAACACTAAAACTGTTGGGCTTTGTAAATTATAGAGTGTGGTCTGACTTACTCTATCTGTACATTGTTTCGACTACATAACTTTTATATTTGATACTAATTAATTAAATTGAAGTAGGTGCTCGGCCAGACTGCTTCACTAAAATTCAAGAGCCTTTTATGTGTTGCCTGCAGATTTAAATGTGGTATTAGCTGATGCTGCTAAAATTTCACCAGAGCCACTGCTATTTGATATTAACCCAAACCCACCAACCTTGGTTATACTTATAACCCAATTATTTAAACTCTCTCAGCTTCCCCACATAGAGTGGACATCCTCATGATCATGTAAGCCACCGTTAAAGATGCTGTGGATGGATGTGAAGATTCAGTTAGCCAAAGAATTTGAATATCCACACAAGTTCTCATCCCTCCCCCCATTTCTGCTGAAGCCCAAATGGTTTCTTAAGCCCCTCCCCCCACAAGGAGAATAAATGGCTTGTGCCTGAGCAGATTGACACGCAGTTAGACACCCCCTCTAGCCCTGATGGATGATCTGAACGTGGCGCAGTGGATTTTGCAAAGCACACTAGAGCTGTAGTTTTTTTAATTACTGCTTCATGTACTGGAACATAAGTTAGTTTCAGCAATGTGACAGAACGTTAGTTTTATAAGTCTTTTATAACCTTTTGCATCTTTAACCCTCGTGAAAGTGACCCATTTTCTATCAATGTTTGTTTTTACTATCCATTGTAATTACTCAACATAACACAATTGGTTTCACACAACGCTCTTTGATAAGTACAATCTCTACTTTCATTAATTTGGGGCATCTTATTACATTTTTTTAGCATTGAAGAAGTGTTTAAGTGTTTTCAATAGTGATTATCCATCAACATACATTCCTAATTTTAGTCCAAATACTTCCAAATTTCGGTTTTCTAACTCAAACATTAGGTATAATTTCCTAAATGATTTTATTACTTTTTTTTTTTTAATTAATTGTAAAACTAAAGTTATTAAGTTAGTGTTATGTAGTGTTAACTTCAAAAAGTGCACAAACTTGAAAAAAATGTCAGTGTTAAAAAGAGGAAAGAAATGTAAGAAAAAATTTAAAACTTTAATAAAAAGCGTCAACAAAACACATGGGTTATGTATATGTCAGAGACAAGTGTGCCAGCCGGATCAAAGCATTGAGGCAGAAGATGCCAAGCTTGACAAATCTGAGAAGCTCTTCTGGAGATGAGAGAATACCTCAACCCTTGTGGTGGCCCAGTCTTTGGTTTAGGAGATTGGCTCGTACCACTTCAGTCTATGACCAGATGTGCTGTCGACCTGCTTGATAAAGCGAGAGATTCTCTCACCAAATAGAGCGACTGGATTTTCTGATGCAAAGGAGATGTTAGGAATGAATGTGGAGGCAGTGGTCAAACAAAGCAGCTGAGACCCTGAAAAGCACTTTGCTTATGAATTCCATGAGCTTTTTGTGGGTGAAAAGAGTTATTCTCAGTAAACGTAGTAAAAAAATCTCCACCACTTGGCATCATTTGTTATTGATTCATCATCGCGGGCGGAGTGGGCCACTAAATCAACCGGAAATTCTGACGGCACCGCCCAACCGCCCATTTATCATAACACAAACAAAATCTGTTTTTTTAAAACCCAAATGATGCTATGTTTCTTTTGTGTGGAATTCCTCCATCTTTTCTAACGCCATTCAAGTCTACATTTGCAAGAGTATATTACTGCAGCCTGGAGCGTCCCATGTCATCCGTCCCGTCTCATACGGTCTCGTCTCATGCGGAGGCGTGTCATTTATTGCGGAGGCGTGTCCGTACAGGCGTGTCATTTGTATGATTGCCGTTAACGGCAATCATACAAATGAATAATATGTTTGTTTTTTTAACTAAACATGTCTATAAGATAAATGCAGACTATCATACTGAGAATAAAAACACTTAAAATATATCCGTCTATAAATAATGCAGATCATAGGCAAACTAAAAAATACTTCGCCATCCCAGTTTCTACTTTTCAAAATAAAGCTTGCATCTGGAATCAAATACTAATATCTCTCTTTTCAAAGTTAAAGCTCACGTCACCTCATGCTAATGAATAAAAATTATTTGGTGTGTTTTTAAATATTTAAAAATATGTCCGTCTCTAAAAAATGCAGGTGATAGGCAAACTAAAATTCCTTCTATAGCTGCATCTTTGGCCAAGTTGCAGCTATAGAAGGATTTTCCTCCCGACAGAGTAAAAGCATTTGGTTGTTTAAAAAAAAAAATGTCCCCTTTCATATAATACAAACAAAATACAAAAGAAAGTGGAAGTGGAAGAAAAATTCAATCGCTTCTAGCCCAAGACCGTGGCGGCAGAGATACGCAGTCGAGGACGTCCCAGAGACTCGAAGCCCGATGCCGCGGTAGTAGAAAAATAGAACCGCATCTGCCCCGGGTCCCAGAGACCCGCAGTCACTCTCGCCATGCTGAATAAGCAGTTTTATTTGCAGCAATGTCCTAGTGAAGTGTGAAAACAATATAGATATATGCTAGCTACAATTAAAAGTCTTGGAAAGAGTGTAACTGTTTATTTTTAGTCTTGTTGTTGTGTGTGCAGCTCGTGGACTGTTATCCCTCCTCAAGGGTCCTACCGTAGTTGGCAGAAACGGCTGGTCGCTGATGCAGGTTCATCAGATGTGGCTTCGTTATATGGAACAACCCAAGTATACCATTCAGAAATGAGCAAACTACTGTGGATGGCAAATTTTTTCTTTAACAGTTTTTAAAACGTTTTCAATTGATTGCACCAAATTTGGTCACGAATTTATCGGAATTTTGACCCTCTGAATTTACCGTTGGACACACCTCCGCATGAGACGAGACCGTATAGACGGGACGGATGACATGGGACCTCCAGGCTGCAGCCATACCCGTCTCCGCATTTGGGAAGACTTAACGACATAAAAAACCTGACCACTAGATGCACTAACAAATGCACATTATTGCCAATAAAGTGTAGGTTTAAAGCGGTTTATGTGATTTCTATTGATAACAGATCTGAAATATAACATCATGTACTTGCAGTCGTGACTTCTCCTAGCATTGTCTGACCACATCATGCTGGCTGAGTCGGACTGAATGCGTGGAAGGGGAAAAACACTGCACCCCAAGATGAAAACCCAAGACTGTTCCTTAAATTGAGCTCATTTGAGATGCTTTTACTTGCAATGAGGAGATAATCACTACCAAATAGGCTATCTAACCTTTTTTGTCAACTCACCTGCAGCACTTGTTGAAGCCTGTGGTGGAATAAAATCCGTCATTTTGGAGCACTTGGAGGCTCCTCTAGCATCCCTCTTCTTCATTCTGGTCTTTTCGGCCCCTCCTTTCTCCTTTCCCTATGGGTTCATATAAAACGCAGAAACCACGCTAATCCCGACTGTCAAAAATTTTGCTACTTTTCCTCAAACTTTGATGCTTGTGTCTTACGTATGTTTTGGGTCATGCATTACGAGGGGGGGGCGTTCATTTATCTCCCTGCATTTCTGTAAATAAACTTTAAACGGTTCATTGGATGAACACATTCACCATTCCCATGAGGCTTTGCTCCATTCTACGTTAATGTAAGAAAACAAAAATTAAATTGTTTATTTTATTTTGTGACCATGAATTTCTGTAACACCTGGATAAAATAATGGAATTAAGATGGCTAGATTGATGGGAGAGATGAATGTGCAGGGTAACCATGACTGAGATTAGAGAGTATAATTTCGGGTATCCGTTTATGTTGAGTAAGTGGGAATGGGAGGAGTACGCTATAATATAACTGTTTATAGCGCCCATGCACGTAGTTTGGAAGAATCCTGTGGCGAGAGGAGGAATTATTGGCCGCAGAACGGAAAATCCAGATTATCCTTAGTCAGAAAAGCACACTTACATATTTCTCTCCAGAAAGTGTGTCTGTGTATTCAACCAGAGCTAAGTGACTTATTGATGGCGTCCAGTACATCAATGTCTAGGGGTGCCGAGTACTCGGCTGAAACGAGTATCCGTACGGATAAAGCACTTTTGCCGATTACAAGTATTATACGAGTAATATGAGTCAATCCGTGCTCGGATTGATAAATCCTCAACTGGCCGCGCAGCGTTCTGTGATAATCAAGCGCCCCCCCCCCAACAAACCCGCTGGATCAATCACACACACACAGACACACCCGTGGAGAAATCGCCTCCTCCCTCCCTCTCTCTCCTCCTCTCTCCCTCTCTCTCTCTCTCTCTCTCCGCTCTCCTCTCTCTCTCGCGCGCCTCCGCTCCGTCAGGCAGGCAGTCGGTCTGCGATCGTTCCGTTAACGTTTAGGGTTTCTTCAGCTTCAGGTTTGTTTTTAACTTCAGTTTTGTAGTCCTTCAGTAACCAGGATTTCTGGTGAACGTGGGTTTTGTAGTCCTTACATAGTAACCATAGATTTCTGGTGAACGTGGGGTTTGTACCTTACTAGTACCGTAGATTTCTGGTGAACGTGGGTTTCAGACTGCTGCTTGGTTTAAATGCGTCCTCTGCCATCGGAGTTATTTTTTTTTTACGGTCAGCTGCCCCCCGCCCCTCTCTCTCTGTCTTCTCTCTACTCTTCATACACACACACACCACCACAACACCACACACACACACACCCTGGTGTGGAATAAAAAAAATAAAAAAGAACCAAAACAAAAAAATCACACTGATCAATAAAAGTTAAAAAAAGAAAGTTATGTTGAGTATGAAACTCTTGTTCATTACAGTTTTACTTCATAATTGCAACCGCATGTGTTGTATTCATTGTCAAAACGTTCTGTATATAGTTTGTTTGTTACCATGACAACACCATTGATCTGAGCTTGATTGCTGTCATGTAAATATTTCAAATCAGCAATAAATATAACAATTTTTGATCACTCATATCAATTGCATTCTTAAATAACATACCGGTAAAGCCCCGCACATTCAAGAGAACCCAACCCACTTCCGGGTTAAATCTGACCACTTCCGGTTTAGGCCCCGCCCAGTCCGAGTACGGATCCGGATACAGATAATTCATGTGGTAAACAGCCATACAGATTTGCTGTACTCGCTCATCACCCCTATAATGTCCCG
>NC_045744.1:31687951-31704339 GCF_008692095.1 Etheostoma spectabile | reverse complement strand
AGCCGAGTACTCGGCTGAAACGAGTATCCGGTACGGATAAAGCACTTTTGCCGAGTACAAGTATATACGAGTAATATGAGTCAATTCCGTGCTCGGATTGAATAAAACTCTCAACTGGCCGCGCAGCGTTCTGTGATAATCACAGCGCCCCCCCCCGCAAAAACCCGCTGGGATCAATCACACACACACACCACACAGAACATGGAGAAATGCGCTCCCTCGGCCTCTCTCTCCCTCTCTCTCTCTCACTCTCTCTTCCTCTCCTCTCTCTCGTCTCTCTCTCTCTCGCGGCGCTCCGTCCGTCAGGCAGGCAGTCGGGTCTGCGGATGTTCCGTAACGTTTAGGGTTCTTAGCTTCAGGTTTGTTTTTAACTTCAGTTGTAGTCCTACATAGAACCAGTAGATTTCTGGTGAACGTGGGGTTTGTAGTCCTTACATAGTAACCAGTAGATTTCTGGTGAACGTGGGTTTGTAGTCCTTAATAGTAACCAGTAGATTTCTGGTGAACGTGGGTTTCAGACGATGTGCTTGGTAAATGCGTCTCTCCACGGAGATTATTTTTTTTTTACTGGCAGCTGCCCCCGCCCCTCTCTCTCGTGCTCTCTCTTACTCATCATACACAACACACACACAACACCCCACACACACACACACCTGGTGTGGAAATAAAAAAAATAAAAAAGAAACCAAACAAAAAAATCACACGATCATAAAAAGTTAAAAAAGAAAGTTATGTTGAGTATGAAAACTCTTGTCAACAGTACTTCATAATTGCAACCGCATGTGTTGTATTCATGTTACAAAAGTTCTGTATATAGTTTGTTTGTTACCATGAAAACACCATGATTGAAGCTTGATTGCTGTCATGTAATAGTTTTCAAATCAGCAATAAATATAACATTTTGATCAACTCATATCAATTGCATTCTTAAATAACATACCGGTTAAAGCCCGCACATTCAAGAGAACCCAACCCACTTCGGTTAAATCTGACCACTTCCGGTTTAGGCCCGCCCAGTCCGAGTACGGATCGGATACAGATAATTCATGTGGTAAACGAGATACAGATAATGCTGTACTCGCTCATCCCTATCAATGTCCTGCCAAGAGACAGTGAGTTGCTGAGCTTTCGGTATAGGAAAGGACCTGGGCAATGGGACCCTGTCGATCAGGCCTGCCTAGACCCCGTCTGGTTGGACATTGGTGTCTAACCCTTGTGTTGTCTTCCCGTCAACCATGAAAAAACCCCGTTTTGGGCACTTTTCAACATTATTATTGGGATGAGCGAGTACAGCATTATCTGTATCTGTATCTGTATCTGTTTACCACAGATTATCTGTATCCGGATCCGTACTCGGACTGGGCGGGGCCTAAACCGGAAGTGGTCAGATTTAACCCGGAGTGGGTCTTGTTGCTTGAATGTGCGGGGCTTTAACCGGTATGTTATTTAACATGCAATTGATATGAATTGATACAAAATTGTTTATTTATTGCTGATTGGAAACTTTACATGACAGCATTGAGCTTCAGATCAGGTGTGTGTCATGGTAACAAAACAAACTATATACAGAACGTTTTGCAACAATGAATACACACATGCGGTTGCAATTTGAAGAAAATGTAATGAACAAGAGTTTCATACTCACATATAACTTTCTTTTTTTAACTTTTTATTTTTTATGATCCGTGTGATTTTTTTTGGTTCTTTTTTTTTAAATATTTCCACACCCGGTTGTGTGTTGTGTGGTGTGTGAGTGTGAGTAAGAGAGAGACACAGAGAGAGAAAGAGGAGAGGGGGGCGGGGGGAGACGCATAAACCAAGCCAGCATGTCTGAACCCACGTTCACAGAATCTAAGGTTACTATGTAAGGACTACAAACCCCACGTTCACCTGAAATCTACTGGTTACTATGTAGGACTACAAACCCACGTTCACCAGAAATCACTGGTTACTATGTAAGGACTACAAACCAAAGTCAAAACAACCTGAAGCTGAAGAAACCCTAACGTTAACGGAACAGATCCGCAGACCCGATTGACGACGGAGCGATCGAGAGAGGAGAGAGAGAGAAGGAGAGAGAGGAGAGAGGAGAGAGAGAGAGAGGAGAGAGAGGCCGAGGGAGCGCTTTCTCCATGTTCTGTGTGTGTGTGATGATCCGAGGGTTTGTAGACGGGGGGGGCGCTGTGATTATCACAGAAAGCTGCGCGGCCAGTTGAGGAGTTTTATTCAATCCGAGCACGGATATGACTCATATTACTCGTATAATACTTGTACTCGGCAAAGTGCTTTATCGTAACGGATACTCGTTCAGCCGGGTACTCGGATCACCCCTAATTATTATCGCTTTTTCCGACATTTTTGTCACTTTTTCAATGTTGTTTTTGTTGACATTTTCGCGCTTATTCGACGGCCCATTTTTGTGACAAAAAAAAAGGTCAATTTGACCCCAGGACAACATGAGGGTTAAAGCAACCTTTTGTCCCTTAAAATAATCTGAATCGCGTATTTGCCAGGTATAAGGACACATACGAGGAATTTTGCTTTGGATCATCATTGCTCACACAACAAAAATACCACAAAACAAAACAACAATATATACACACTAATAAAAACATATATACACACATAATGTTTCCAAAATATTTCAATGGTTCATAAAATGGTAACAGGGTGAAAGGCACTTCTGCATTTGCTTTGCGTCCCTCTACCGCCATGCAGGTTTGTCGATCGGGTAGCGGATCTGTAGTCCAATGGACATAATGGGACAATTCCGCTTCCAACCTGTAGGAGGCTAAAGCGGGAACAGTCTCGTGTGCTTAAGGAGATGTTCCGATTGTGCACATTCAGTGCTTTGTGTCATTGCATGATGAGGAAAAGCTGGACCAGTTTCTTGCAGACCCCCATTGCACGGTCCATCCTGTGATCCTTCACTGATTTTCTAAGATAACAACAAAGAAATAATTAGTTTACTATGATCATCCACAACCTTCATCAAGCAGGCTGTCGTCTGTGGTCCATCAGGACCAAAACCTCATGGTCACAAGAACAGTTTCTTCCTGTAACCCTAATCAACAAGGCAGGGAAGCCCACTTACAGACTCTTACATCCCTCATGTTATCACACAGTCACACACACACACACACACACACACAAACACACACACACACACAACACTATATATATTCTGTGGGACTTTTTCACTTTCCGATTAATATTTTTGCACAGACTGCACAATCCATACGCCTTCTTTTCCTTTATAAAAACAGGTACATTTAATATTGTTACAATGTCTTTCACAATTTATGTATTTAATAAATATATTCTGTATTTATATTTGACTGTAGAAGTACTTTGCTATTGTTTATCCAAATTTTATTGTTATTATTTACTGTATGCACCTATACACCAAGGCAAAATCATTGCCCTTCAGACTTGCTTGGCAATACATAGATTATGGTTATCTTTTTCCTCACCAGGTGCAGTCTTGTTTAAAACAATATGTTTACCTTGTTGACCATGCTAGGGTAGCACGTAACATTTGCTAACCAGCACCTAAACACAAAGTACAGCTGAGGCGATGGGAATGTCATTATTTTCATTTCAATTATAGTTATTGAAATTTGACCTAATTAGGGAGCTAGATGACATTTAATCTGAACCAATCTGTGAATCATCCAGAATGATGGAGATATTCAATCTGGACCAAAGTAGGGACCAACAGACTAGAGGTGGAAAACGATAGGAAAAATTTTCATTCACATGTTGTCTCTGACTGTGTAGTTGTTCATTTGTTTAGCAAGCAATGCATATTTGACAATATATTTTGGCTTTCGCCTTTAATTAGGCAGTTAGGGGAGAAAGGGGGGGAAGACATGCAGGAGATGACAGGTTGGATCAACCCTGACCTGATCGAGGATGGCCTTTAGTGCGCTGCTCTACCACTGAACCAACTGGCCGCAAAAGAAAGGTCTTCACTTACTAATGGACCAATGGAGGGACAAACTGTCTCTCACGGTGAGCTAGCTATATCCTGACGTTCCATTTGGGGTTTTTCTCTGGTTCTGCAGAAAATTCGCCGATGCATGGATTTTCGTGGACAATTCCGTTCCTCCATTTTCTTTGTGGGAATTATATACTCTGGTGGATTTTTGAGGACTATGGGAATGACTCCTCAGATATTTACGTGTAAAGTGAGACAGCTAGCTAGACCATCGTCCAATCTGGGTTTTCTCTAGCATACACCACACACTATCTATTTTACAGCGGCCGTCCAAGCGTATCACCACCCAAGACGACTGTGATTGGTTTAAAACTACATTGTGTAGAATTTCCCCATCTAGCGGTGGAATTGTAAATAAAGACAACCAAGAATATACTTTGTGCGATATAGCGTCATGCACAACCATGCTATATTTAGCCGAATTCACACAATAGGCCGAATTACCTTTAGAGAAAAAAATTACCTTTTAAAATCCTGCTCTTTCATCTTGAAAAGCCACTCCATAGTTAACCTGGAATTGTTGCGTTGCCTGTCACGTGTCGGTTAGTTATCTTTTTATTTCCTGGCAAGTCCGTTACATGTCCTAGAGCAGGGGTCTTCAACGTTTTCCAGGCCAAGGACCCCCAAACTGATGGCGAGATGGAGCGGGGACCCCAATTATATATATTGTATAAAATTGTGTTATATCAAACTGGTCCTATAGTGCCATGTGTAAAGCCTTGTTATTGTGCATTCATATAGATACTCAAATAATACACAGGTCATATATTCATGCTTGATGATCTGAAAGACATCTTCTGCCTCCATTTATGTGTTTACTACAGTGTGTTGAATCATGTTAATGTGTTTAAAGACATTCAATTAGTGGAAAAAATTGCAAGGGGGGGGGAGGGAATAAAGAAAAGTCTAATCAACCAAAACTTTCGCGACCCCCATGCAGTACCTCCGCGGACCCCCTAGGGGTCGCGACCCCTGTTGAAGACCCCCTGTCAGAGAATGGCGTGATGCTCCAGCTGCAACCGGTTTCAAATCTGCACTCAGTAATTCTAACCCCCTCCTGGCATTCATCACGCTGCCATGAGTGTAAAAACTGCGGCCCTTTGGCTAATGATTTTGAAGATGTACGCAACATGGCAGAGTACATAGGAACAAGTGGATGATTCTGAATGGCTGATTCTACGCTTACGGAAACTTTGATTGTTGGTGGAAGTAATACATGTGAATGAGCACATATTTGTGAAAGAACAAAAGGTTTTGGTAAGACTCAATTCAAGAAAAAACAATGGAACTTTAAAGAAATGCCAATAAACAGAGCCAATTTCTCCCCCGCAGTGCTATGTGGAGTAGCCAGTGGCAAAGCGAGACTACAGCTGAGCTGCACAACAATGCTCTCAGTCACCAGCATGATCTACGGTTACCAGTGAAGACTCTATTGCAAAAGCAGGATTGTGCTGATGAGTATAGTGAGTTCAGCTTGAGACTCAGTATTAGATTCACACAGGTATGAACATCTCTAGACAGACATTGCCTTCCCTGAGCATATCTAACATGTAGCTTTAGAATTCGAGAGAAATGTGGATCTGAATCTTGCATCAGCTTTTACTTTGGGCAGACCCAGTGGCTGTCTTAAGTTCCCAGAATTAAAGCATTGCTTGAAAACCTCAGTTTAAGCTCCTCGTTGTAATTATATTTCATTAAGACTTATACTTTGATGATTGAATTCCAGTCATATTTTATCTTTAATCCTCTGCACAGGCACCAGAAATGGCAGCTACATATGTTGCCATCTTGTTTGAACCCAGAGAGTGGAGAAATATGAGTACAGAAATTTAGATTGTATTACATTCATTTGAAATGCTTACATTGTCTCTGGCTTTTCCTTCTTCACTCATTTGTCAATTATTTTCATTTGAACTGAAAATCCCATATTTGTCTATAACATATTGTAGTGACTTGTTTTTAGTTTTTTGCCGTGTGTGAACTCTTTACCCTTGTGTTTGATATATGGACCCTGATGCCTACTTTATGTCTTCTGTTTATCTAAAGTGCAGAGAATGGCTTTATCTACCTCCCGTTTTGGTCACAGATTGGAGGTTTGATAAAACTGAATAATACTGATAATAAGTTAATTGTACCCATCCCCATTGCTGCAGCTTGTAAAGGGTTATAAGTAAGTGATTCTCAAGACTCTTTGTCCATCTCTCAGGCTTTAATGATGAGCTGAACCTTATTGCGCAAAGAATGAATACTCAAAGGAGAATTCCAGTTATTCCAACACGTAGCTCGTTTTTAAAATCACCGGAGTGCTGTCAGTAGCCAGAAAATGAAAAAACCTCGGTATGCCTACTCTGCTAAACAGGGCAAGTTTTAAACTTGTTTTTAGACTCTAAACATGTTCAAAATGTAATTACCAGTGCCTACCATAAGCAGTGATTCCTTCAGAGGGAACACAGTGAATCTGACTGCGTAGATGTGACAGAAAGGCATAAAGTGTTAATTCCTCCTCCTGTTATTTCCTGTTTTCGGTGAAGTCCACACCAGTCGTTGTCATAAATTTTATGCCTTTCTGTCCATATCTTGCATGGGTAAGGCAAGGCAAGGCAGTTTTATTTTTATAGCACATTTCAGCAACAGGGCAATTCAAAGTGCTTTACACAAAAACAGTTAAAAAACAGTTTAAAATGAAAACAGATAAAACACAGTTACAGTGCAGTATAAGAAATAAAACGTTAAAAAGAAAAACCATTTAAATAGGCAACACTAAGCACTGTAATGACATTTTGAGCATGTTAGAGACTAAAACCACTTTTAAAACTTGCCCTGTTTAAGCCTGTTGGGTGCTAACCTAGATGAGGTAACCGGTGTAGGCAGCACCAATTGGTTCATTTGTTCTCTACTGACAGCATCCGAATTACATACAACAGAGCCACATGTGAAATAGATGGAATGCTCCCTTAAAAGACTTTGCTGAATGAAGCTTATTTCAGATCTCACCTAGATATTACAATTTCTACCACACTATTTATACTGTTATTACGGTTAACTGTATTACAGCTGATTTTAATGGTACAGGTAAAGGGATGTTTCTTTGGGTATATTGCCATTTTTCAGCAATAAATTATTATACAATATAAACGTTCCAGCCACAAGAAAAGAATGTACCATACAAGCTAAAAGAGAACTTCAGCAGCATACATCTCATGCATATGTAACTTAAACAGTAGCTTCCACACAGTGGAAATGCGCTGGTTTGATAACCTACATTTGTTGACTCCTTTAAATTATAGTTTCACAAAAATGGGTCTGGCGCATTTAGTATGATCATTTCAATGAATCTTAAGAATTAAACAATAACATATCTTAGTTGGTCATTATTATAAACATTAGAATAATACAATTATCAGTTATGTACAGGCATCTCTGACATTCATATACCTGTGAATGCATGTCTGGACAAATTATAGCTTTGAGATAAACAGTAAACCCAATAAAGTCCATGTCTGTGACATCAGCTAACCAGAGGTCTTGTCATTGTAAACACAATTTTTCAAACAAACCACATGGCCTCTGAAGTTAAACATGTAATGTTAGCAGAATAAATTGCATTGTTTGAGATACTATCAACTCTTAAGTCTCTACAATTTAATTTATGTGTGTTGACAAGATCACTATCTGCTATCACTTGTCTCTTATCGAAGTGTGAAAGAATTTCAGTGTTGGATATAGGTAATTCTCCAGGAGCCAATCTGTCATAGTCTGGAGACACCTTATCTGTCATCAGCTGGGACTTATTCATGTTTAACTGCTTTTCCGCATAACACCTTTATGGGCAGGCGTGATTTGTGTGCTGTGGGTTTATAGTATACACCTGATTTCAAAAATATATTTCACAAGCAGAATATGTAAAAGGAACATGGGTTTCTAAGCACTGGAAATGTAACCACCAGTGGCTTTATTAGTGTCTTGTATGAATTACAATGCAGGCACCAGATGAGTAATACATCCATGAGTTGGAAAGGTTATCAGATGCCAAAACACAGTGGAAGGTTAAAAATACTAAGAGACGACTATCAATCAGGTGAGAGCCATCATTATACTCTATCTGTTGTGAGCAAAGGCGTTAGCGAGGTGATTTGGATATGTTTAAAGTTCAACTTAAAACATCATGATTTGTAATAACCAAGCAAAGAGGCAGCAAGTTTATAGAAAACTGAAGGGTGCCAAGAAGGAGCCTGAGGGGACTCAACAACTCAACTGAGACATCAAGGAGGTAGAGTTACCCGGTCTGCAAAGGTAACTGGCATCTGGCACTTCTGGGTGGGCCAATGGCATTTGGGCCGACACAACTGTCTTTCTTCTTTGTTGTTGTTGACCCTTCGCCTTTGGGCTTAGAGTCATTACCAGCGTCGCAACAAAATACAAAACGCAACAGAGGTAGAGAAAAGTTGCGGGCTGAGAAAAGACACTTAATCCAGATATATATGTTTGTTGTTGTATATTATAGTATATATATATAATATATATATATAAAATATAATATAATATTTTATTATTATATACCTACCTGGTGAATGGTGCCAGGTTGAACAGCTCACTGTGAATGTCAGCAAAACGGTGTGTCTGAATTACAGAGGTCTATCATGGTCGCTCATGTCAACACCTTGGCGAAGAGAGCTTGTCAGGTCTGTACCACCCCGGTCGCCTTAGGCGGCTCACACCACACAATGTTTTGTCAACAAGTCACTATGTCAGACTACAGCATAAGCCATACATTATTGAGTGTCTTGGACAGAAGAGTGACAACATCTCAAGTATGACACCTACCAGCCCCAGACACGATTACGGCATGCTGTCGTCAAAATCACCCGCATGTTCATAGGTCAACGCTTTGGAAAAGTGGCAACCTCTTCAAAAACTTGCACATTTTTATTTAATGGACTATTGTTGATCTGAAATACTACAGATTCAGCAACTGAACTAGCCTGTTTCTCGTATAAAATGTTTCAGAAACACATTTCAGTAAACTATCTTGTAAAACGTTGTAAAACATGTCACACTAGAGTTATGACATGCTGACTTTTCGTAGACGTCGATTATATATGTCACAGCCTATAATCGGGCTTGACTCTGAAGTCTGTCTGCAATAGTCTGTTGGGTAAATATCAGGCTGAGTTCTGTAACATCCTGGCATAGGTACTGAAGGCTCACCCTTCATTTCTATGGTGCTTAAGACTTAATACACTGCATCATAGAGAGCATCTAAAAAAGTAGCATCACAGCCTGGTTTGGAAACAGCACCGAGAGGGATTACCTGGCCCTGCAGAGGGTGATGCGGTCTGCGAACGCACCATTGGATGTCAACTCAGCCCTACAGAGGCTCATGTCACAACACAAACTCTCTCTGCTGGGGTCAGGAAAACTCTACCGCTGTCTCTCAGTCCATTCAGGTCCTGAACCCATGATGTACATGAGAATTCATTACAATCATTTTAATTAAGTCCCAAGTTCCGAGGGTGTGAGGACCTATTTAAATAGAAGGAATTATAGTATTATCTGCAATGAATCACATTTTTTAGGGGCTTAAGTCACTAAAATTAAATTATGGCCCCTACACATTTCAAAGTTAAGCTCCCTCCTTTAAATTTTATTATTTTACATTTTTTGAATAAACTTTACGCCTTTTTGGCAGACAGATTTGCTCCTGAAAGACATGTCTCTAAGCCGGAGATTAGAAGTTTAAGATGACAAAATCAAAAGTTACACTCAAATTTTACCAATGTCCAGTCACAGGGCTGGCCTGGCCAGCTGCTAATCTGCTGATAGAAACAGGAAAGAAAACACATGAAAAAAGTATTTGAGATTAATAGTCTGTCAGTACAAGTGGAGGCTAAAACATGGATCAGTGAAATCAGAAGGGAATTTGTGCTAAATATGGGATAATTTGTTGAGCAAGCAGACCGAATGTTGGAAATTAGTCTCGATGCAGGCTTTAGGGGCTTGAGGATTTTAGTTAGAAATTGAAAAAGCGATCATTAATCTATCACTGGTTGGGTGGCTTCGTCCAAATAAACAAAGCAATCTGAAGCAAAGGGGATATCGTATTGCTGTCTGAGAGCAAGGAGCATATTGGGTGCAGTAGCTCAGTCTGTAGGGAGTTGGATGGGGACCGGAGGGATGCTGGTTAGGTCCACAAACATGCCAAAGTATGGTGGTGGACTGGTAGCTGAAGAGTTGCCACTTCACCCTTGGCCCCTGCCAATGTGCTGTAATCAAGTCACCTAATCCCCAACTGCTTGGGGCACCTTTCCATGGGTAGCCCCCCCCCCCCCCCCCACTCTGACATCTCTATAAGGCATGATAGGTACGCAGTGTGTGTAATTCAGGCCTATGTGTAAGTGTGTAACAACAGAGTGAAAATTGAAATTTCACGTAATAAAATAATTATTCTTCCCTAATATAAAGTATACATTGTTACATTGTCACGGTCATTTCAGTCATACTTGTGTTGTGGGTTTCTACTTAATTCTGTTTACATGCTTTAATGTTCACAAAACAGATTCAAACATTTACCTCAGACCAAACGGACCGATCAGAGATAACGTTGTCCAGAAAGTGTAACATTTTGCTGTTATTGGTATTTTTAAACCGCTGATTTAATCAACGTTTATTCACCAGATCTTATATGGTTTATATGTATTTATTTAATGTTATTATTTTGGCAGGGCATGGTGGATTCTTGTTGGTAATTGAAATTTTAAAGAATGCACATCATCAACATCTATTAGATGTTAAACAACATGTTAAAAACTATTTTTCCTTACTGGTATTTTATTGTATAAATTCTCACATACAATGTGCAGCAATCTTTTTAAAATTTCTTTGTTTTACATTTTTACAAACATGGTATACAATGTCTAAACAATTTGGCATCATACAAAAGATATTTTGTTCATCCAGGGAACATTACAACCTTACTGGATAAAAAAATTTTTTTTTAAGGAAGGCATTTAATACATAAACAAAAACAAATAAAAAAACAAAAATAAGAAGGAAGAAAACAATAAAAAATACATAAAATACAATACAAAGACAAGTGAAAGGAATGAAGGCTATATATGTATGGTTCTGGTATTTTGCTTTGTTTTCTATTCTACTTGATCGGGTATTTGGGTTATGTATGTCTCCTTGTGATTGGTGTAATTTCGGTCTTACGTTCTGTTCCTGTTTCTTGGGATAGTCTGGTTTTCTGTGCCGTCTTGTCTAGTATTGCTTCTGTGTTTCCGCCCTGTGATTACTGATGTTTTCCACCTGTTTCCACTGCTTGTTTCCTCGTACCTCTGTATTTAGTCTTTGTCTTCCCCTTTCCTGTTTAAGATCATTGTCTGTCCGTCCCCTGTGATTCTGTGTCACTGTTTTGGTTATCTTTTCTCTTTGACTTATTGACTTTGGACTTGTTTTGCCTGCCTCAGTTTGTCACTCTTGGTTTGTTTTTTGCAGTTTTGGATCCCTTTTGTTATTTCTGTTTTATTATTATTATCCTCAACACTAACTTTCTCCCGCCTGCCTGCCACTCTCTATCTGCACTTAGATCTTAATCCCTGAACTGTCACAATATAATCACATTTCCTTGAAAAAGTAGATCAGCTACATAAAGTTTTTATTATAATGGGGATAGATTCAATGTTCTGAAATTAATTCTAAAGTGAGTAAAAGCTGGTGACATTTAGATTTTTTGCTTTGTGGATTATGAAATAGTCCCGTAGAATGAGTAGGTTGACAATCATGTATTGTTTTGTAACAAAGATACATCTTGTGCTTTCCAAGTTTTTGTGATTCTTTTGAATATTTAAATAGTTTTCAATTTTGTCCCAGAACTCTACAGAATATCATTTCATCAACAAAGAAAGTCAGATCCAATTCTTCAATCTTGTCTCTCAGAGGACATTCATTAGTTACATGCAACAATCTTTCACGCAAAAGATAGGCAAAGCGGTAGGCACTACGTCATTCGGAGTATTACGCTAATTTTTAAAAACGTTATTAAGGTGCATAAGTTACTGGAACAAAAAAGCAATGTGTTGTCGCTGGTGAAAAATCATGATTAAATATGTATATTGAGGCGATATGGCATTAAAGACCCGCTGTTGCTGTCAGATTCTCTGATTTGAATGGCTGCATTGCATGTGGGAAATAGGCTTTGAAACCACCCGCTCAGCCCTATTGTTTTACAGCATTACTGTACTCTTTACTCAAATTCACGGTAATCACCAGTATTATTTCGGTGTACCTACATATATTAAAATAAAGAAATGAATACAGATAACATCTAAATAAATTGATAGATGTAGCGTTATAGTTTTAGAAATATGAATGAACGATGAAGCAATCCAACTACCTGACCGAAAAAAACCAAAATAATAAGATAAACAAAAACTATATCCATGATAGAATCGTGATAAAAAATACAAATGTAACAACTGCAGCCCGACTGGCAAAAATACTGCTGTGATCACGAAGAGTCACCTATTGAAATACATTAGTTTAAAAGTGCTGATATCACAAAAACAACCTACATAAACGTGTTGTGTACTAATCAGTAGATTAAAATCACGTGAACATTTCACAAATGCTGTGAGACTGGGTATGCACTGGTAAAACTACTTTAGGTATCAGAAAGCTGGTCAATGACGCCGTTTGTCTGAGGCTGACAGGTGTTTCTGAGGCCGTTTGTGAGGCTGACAGGTTCTGAGGGGTGCTGAGGAGGTGTTTCTGGGCGTTTTTGTCTGAGGCTGAAAGCGTATGTAAAGTACTCAGATGGGGGGGGGGTATATCTAATGAGCCTGCATGTATGACATAGAAGACGAGAGTCCAATGTGAATGGCTCGTGCAAGCCCACATAGACCCACAAGCACATATAATATATCCCACATATATCTTGCCTTTTTATCTGATTTTATATAGCAATTCTTTTTTTTAATTTGTATATTATGTATCTGTATATTATACGTAGTAGTGTATTTTCAATTGCTATGTGTCGTGGCACTTTAGAATTGACATTGTGACTTATTAGGATCCCATTTGCTCCCCAGGGCTGCAGTATTCTTCCTGGGGTCGACACTTATTAAGACTGAGAAAATGGGCAGGTTTTCCTCGTATCTGCAAAACAGGAATACTTTGTTTCCATTTAATTTTAAATGATGATTATGATATGATAATGATTTTAAAGCATCACAAAATAACATAACCTGTGGCCTGCTCCAAGGATCATTCTGGGACCAATTTTATTTTCACAGTACATGGGTAGGGTTAGATCTCTGCAGGGTAAAACCAGATAGCTAGCTAGGACTCTCTTCCAAATTTATAGATATAAGTCTATGGCATGACTGTCGAAAATGTCAACTTCTGAAAGTATGTGCTCTATGAAAGACATTGACAAAGAAAACTAAGACATTTACTCGATAATTTATTGTAGTTTTACTAAAACTCGTTTAGTTATTAAACAGACTACAGTTTAGCCTTTTCGTATCCCTTAGCCATTGTTTATTTAATGCCTCGTTTTTATTTTGATTATAGTTTCCAGACAAAGCAATATTTTAAACTATGTCTTTATTAAACCAAAGCTAGAGTTTGATTGTTGGAAAAGTGGAAACATGACCCAATTGGCTTTTCACTAGGTTTTTGTTTTCTGTGACTTTGAATGAAGTGTATTTACGATGCTAACTAACGTTTTTCATGTACAAGTCTGGGGGTTTAGCAACGCAATGTACAGATGTTTGCGATGTTTAAAAAAGGATCTTACTTTGTTAACGGAAAGGTCAACTTCTTAGAAACCTTTCCATAATTGGCAACACTTAGCATATTAATCTGAGCCTGTCGTGGCAAAAACAAAAAACTTTATGAAGGTAAATACAAAGCTGGACAATTGCCCTAACTTACATTAAAGCTGGCCCGCTGCTGACTGCAGCGATCTCGCTTAATCGGACCAATGTCAAAGAGTGTCGTTCAATCAGTCACTTAGACATAAAAAAATGACCAACAGACAGGTTGAAAAAAACGGTAGTTATTACTCTTTCAACACATGTCAGTTATTATTACTGTTTTAATTCATTCAATTTAACAGGAGTTGGTAGTACAGAAGTTTCTTCCAACGGTTCTGAAATCGTTTTTTCTTTTAAGTCCGCCATCATGTCTCACTCGATTGATGTTTTCCAGAGCAGATGCAAGCCAGTATGTATTGATGAAATCAATCCCTCTTATTGCAATTGTTTGACATAATTCTTCTAAGGATGAGAGTGGCAGGAATCGACTGATTGGTGTTTTGCATAGTAGAAATATAGTTGATCACTTGGTGATATTAAAAAAACTGTTTATTGGAATCATACATTAAGAGAAGTCTTAAGGTCACTAGATCCCTTCTTAAAAAGCCACCTACTTTCACTAGAACACTCTTAAACGCACAATATGTAATTTTCTGCCACAAAGGGCCTAACAATAACAAAAAACGCAAGCCATGTCAGTACTGTATGTAACAACAGGCCTGACTTGACCTTCTAAAGTTACGGAAGTCATCTTTTCAATTGAAGGTGGCTTCTCTCAGCTGCAAGGAGCGGCAAATCATGTCCGCATAGCATTTTGGCCGTTTTGAACGTCAACCTGAAGTTTAATTGGTAACATTATGGTAATGACTTATGACGCAGTTCAGAAACCAATCGGCATAAGACGTCCTTGCGCTTCTGATTCGAGAAGAAACAAAGGATGTAACCTTGTTCCTACCAAACAAAATTCTGAGAAAATGGAGGAATCGTGTAGATAGAACGTTGGTTGTACATAGGGACAGTTAAATATCTGCTGGTCACAGTCTCTAAACGGTCCGCTCACAGTGAAGCCTGCACGGATCCACAGAGGTTAGAGTCTGGCGGCGCTCGCTCTGCTTGCATTGTGCTGCAGTTCAGCAGCTAACGAGCAAGCTAACTGCTAACAGGCACTGCTGCGACCAATTAACAATACAAATTTTGTCATTATTATGTAATGTATAAAAGGTTTTTTCTCAGTGTATGGCAGTGCAGTGGCTGCTTGTATTTCTGACACGGTCGAACAGAGGAAAACTGCCACGTCAGAGCGGACAAAGCGTCAAAAAGCTTTCCCGACCTTTGAAAAGCGCATTCAAAGGGCGGCCAGAGCTTTTTTTGCAGTCATGGTCAGCGGAGGTGTATACCCAGTTAGTTTTTGCTGACTAAGAGTTGCTCAGTGGCTCCTCCTCTCCAAACAAACAGAACAAAAATTGTCTCATAAAAATGTGACTTAACCTTGGTTGTCTTACGTCAAAAGTGAAATATAACACTGTCGTTGAAGCTTTCTATCAATTTTCACTGTTGCTTATGTTTTGTCTCTTTTTTTCAACACTGACGTTTTTTCCAATGTGTCTCAGTGGTTCTATAATTTTTTGACGTTTTCAACACTACATAACACTAAACTTGATCAACTTTAGTTTTACAGTATTTGGTTACTAAAACCTCAATTATGAAATTATACCTAATGTTTGAGTAAGAAAAGCAGAAATTAGGAAATTAACTAAACTTAAAGGATGGAGTGATGGAATTCACAGATGGATCTGTCAAACTTTGTCAATACTATTTCAAAACCACTTCAATTTTTTTCAAAGCTATAAAATTAATAAGACAAAGAGCCAAAAGAGCGTTGGAATCAAATGTTATTTTGGGTAGTAAAAAGAACATTCATATAGGAAAAGGGTCAATTTGACCCGAGGACAACATGAGGTTAAAAATACGTTAAAATTAATTTTGCCAGTTATATTTATTATTTATTATTTATTATATGCTGATGTATGCACAAAGGTGATATGATGGCATGGACAGGCATTGGTGACAAAATCCCACGACTGTGTACTTGATCGAAATATATAAACATTAAAATTAAACAGAGTGATAATTGTTAAAACAAATTTCTCGGGTTTGAAAAATGTGGAAAACATTGGGGATAATGTCAGTCATGAATCACAAAATCCATTTCACCATCCATCCATCCCTCTTCATCCGTTACCTGTATCGGGTCGCGGGGGAAGCTCCGCAAGCGGACCCCAAGAACTCTCACTTTCCAAGCCACAAACAAACAGTCCGATGGGGGAGCCTGAATGTCCTGCCAAGAGACAGTGAGTTGTCTGAGCTTTCGGTTACGGGAAAGGACCTGGGCAATGGGACCCTGTCGATCACGGCCTGCCTAGACCCCGTCTGGTTGGACATTGTGTCTTAACCCTTGTGTTGTCTTCCCGTCAACCATGAAAAAACCCCGTTTTGGGCACTTTTTTCAACATTATTATTAGGGATGAGCGAGTACAGCATTATCTGTATCTGTATCTGTATCTGTTTAC
>NC_045744.1:31687656-31687854 GCF_008692095.1 Etheostoma spectabile | reverse complement strand
AATGTGCGGGGCTTTAACCGGTATGTTATTTAAGCATGCAATTGATATGAATTGATCAAAAATTGTTATATTTATTGCTGATTTGGAAACTATTTACATGACAGCATTGAGCTTCAGATCAATGGTGTTGTCATGGTAACAAAACAAACTATATACAGAACGTTTTGCAACAATGAATACAACACATGCGGTTGCAAT
>NC_045744.1:31676493-31687631 GCF_008692095.1 Etheostoma spectabile | reverse complement strand
TTGCCGAGTACAAGTATTTATACGAGTAATGATTCAATATCCGTGCTCGATTGAATAAAACTCCTCAACTGGCCGCCGCTGCGTTTCTGTGATAATCACAGCGCCCCCCCCGCTACAAACCCGCTCGGATCAATCACACACACACAGAACATGGAGAATGCTCTCCCTCGCTCTCTCTCTCTCTCCTCTCCTTCTCCTCTCTCTCCTCGTCTCTCTCTCTCTCTCTCGATCGTCTCCGTCATCAATCGGGTCTGCGGGATCTGTTCCGTTAACGTTTAGGGGTTCTTCAGCTTCAGTTTGTTTTTTGACTTTGGTTTGTAGTCCTTACATAGTAACCAGTAGATTTCTGGTGAACGTGGGGTTTGTAGTCCTTACATAGTAACCAGTAGATTTCAGGTGAACGTGGGGTTTGTAGTCCTTACATAGTAACCATTAGATTTCTGGTGAACGTGGGTTTCAGACATGCTGCTTGGTTTATGCGTCTCTGCCCCCCGCCCCCTCTCTCTCTTTCTCTCTCTGTGTCTTCTCTTACTCACACTCACACACACACACAAACACACCTGGTGTGGAAATAAATTTAAAAAAAAAGAACCCAAAAAAAATCACACTGATCATAAAAAAATAAAAAGTTAAAAAAAGAAAGTTATATTGAGTATGAAAACTCTTGTTCATTACATTTTACTTCAAAATTGCAACCGCATGTGTTGTATTCATTGTTGCAAAACGTTCTGTATATAGTTTGTTTTGTTACCATGACAACACCATTGATCTGAAGCTCAATGCTGTCATGTAAAGTTTCCAATCAGCAATAAATATAACAATTTTTGATCAATTCATATCAATTGCATGCTTAAATAACATACCGGTTAAAGCCCGCACTTTCAAGACAACAAGACCCACTTCCGGGTTAATCTGACCACTTCCGGTTTGGGCCCCGCCCCAGTCCGAGTACGGATCCGGATACAGATATCATGTGGTAAACAGATACAGATACAGATACAGATAATGCTGTACTCGCTCATCCCTAATAATAATGTTGAAAAAGTGCCCACACGGGGTTTTTTCATGGTTGACGGGAAGCAACACAAGGGTTAGACCAATGTCCAACCAGACGGGGTCTAGGCAGGCCGTGATCGCAGGGTCCCATTGCCCAGGTCCTTTCCCTTAACCGAAAGCTCAGACAACTCACTGTCTCTTGGCAGGACATTAATAGGGATGAGCGAGTACAGCATTATCTGATCTGTATCTATCTGTTTACCACATGAATTATCTGTATCCGGATCCGTACTCGGACTGGGCGGGCCTAAACCGGAAGTGGTCGATTTAACCCGGAATGGTTGGTTCTCTTGAATGTGCGGGGCTTTAACCGGTATGTTTATTTAAGAATGCAATTGATATGATTGATCAAAATTGTTATATTTATTGCTGATTTGAAAACTATTACATGACGCAATCAAGCTTCAGCATCAATGTTGTTGTCATGGTAACAAACAAACTATACAGAACGTTTGCACAATGAATACACACATGCGGTTGCAATTATGAAGTAACTGTATGAACGAGTTTTCATACTCACATAACTTTCTTTTTAACTTTTTATGATCAGTGTGATTTTTGTGTTTTGTTCTTTTTTATTTTTTTTATTTCCACACCAGTGTGTGTGTGTGTGTGTGTGTGTGTATGGTGTGTGTGTGTATGAGTAAGAGAGAAGACCAGAGAAGAGGGGGCGGGGGCAGCTGACAGTGAAAAAAAAAAAATCTCCGATGCAGCAAGAGCACATTTAAACCAGAGCGCATGTCTGAAACCCACTTTCACCAGAAATCTACTGGTTCTATTAAGGACTACAAACCCCACGTTCACCAGAAATCTACTGGTTCATGTAGGACTACAAACCCCACGTTCACCAAAATCTACTGGTTACTATAGTACTACAAACCGAAGTTAAAACAAACCTGAAGCTGAAGAAACCCTAAACGTTACGGAACGATCCGCAGACCCGATGCCTGCCTGACGGAGCGGGAGAGGGAGCGGGAGCGAGAGAGAGAGAGAGAGTGAGGAGAGAGAGGAGAGAGGAGGCCGAGGGAGCGCATTTCTCCATGTTCTGTGTGTGTGTGATTGATCCAGCGGGTTTGTTGCGGGGGGCCTGTGATTACACAAACGCGCGCGCCAGTTAGGAGTTTTATTCAATCCGAGCACGGATATTGACTCATATTACTCGTATAATACTTGTACTCGGCAAAAGTGCTTTATCCGTACCGATACTCGTTTCAGCCGGTACTCGGATCACCCCTAGACATGATGTACTGGACGCCATCAATAAGTCCTTAGCCTTCTGGTTGAATACACAGACACACACTTTCTGGAGAGAAATATGTAGTGTGTCTTTTCTGACTAAGGATAATCTGGATTTTTCCCGTTCTGCCGCCAAATATTCCTCCTTCTCGGCCTACAGATTCTCCAAACTACCGTGAGGACCTGCTCTGCTCTATAAACGTTAGTATTATAGCGTACTCTCCACATTCCCACTTTTACTTCACATAACGTATACCGAAATTTATACTCTCTATATCTCAGTCATGGTTACCCTGCACATTCATCTCTCCCATCATCTAGCCATCTTATTCATTATTCTATCCAGGTGTTCAGAACTTTCAATGGTCACAAATAAAATAAAACAATTTAATTTGTTTGTTTTCTTACATTAACGTAGAATGGAGCAAAGCCTCATGGGAATGGTGAATGTGTTCATCCATGAACCGTTTATTAAGTTTATTTACAGAAATGCAGGGAGAAAATGAACGCCCCCTCGTCAATGGCATTACCCAAAAACATACGTAGACACAAGCATCAAAGTTTGAGGAAAAGTAGCACAATTTTTTGACAGTCGGGATTAGCGTGGTTCTTTGCTGTTTTAATGTAACCCATGGGAAAGGGAAAAGAGGGGCCGAAAAGCACCAGAATGAAGAAGCAGCGGATGCTAGAGGATGCACTCCAAGTGCTCAAAATGACGGATTTATTCCGACATCAGCTTCAACAAGTGCTGCAGGTAGTTGACTAAAAATGGGTTAGATAGCCTATTTGGTAGTGATTATCTCCTCATTGCAAGTAACAGCTCTCAATGAGCTCATTTTAAGACCGTCTTGGGTTTCCATCTGGGTGCAGTGTTTTATCCCTTCCCACGCATTCAGTCCGACTCAGCCCAGCCTGATGCTGGTCAGACAATGCTAGAGAAGTCAACACTGCAAGTACATGATGTTATATTTCAGCATCTGTTCTCATAAGAAATCACATAACCGCTTTAAACCTACACTATTGGCATATGTGCATTTGTCTAGTGCCATCTAGTGGTCAGGTTTTTTTATGTCTGTTAAGTCCTCCCAAATGCGGAGACGGTATTGGCTGCAGCCTGGAGCGTCCCATGCCATCCGTCCCGTCTCATACGTCTCGTCTCATGCGGAGGTTGTGTCCAACGTAAATTCGAGAGGTCAAAATTCCGATAAATTCGTGACCAAATTTGTTGCAACAATTGAAAAACTGTTTAAAAAACTGTTAAAGAAACATTTTTTGCCATAGCCTACATGTAGTTTGCTCATTTCTGAATGTGTATACTTGTGTGTTCCATATAACGAAGCCACATCTGATGAACCTGCATCAGCGACACGCCGTTTCTGCCAACTAACGGTAGGACCTCCTGAGGAGGGATAACGTCCCACGATCTGCACACACCAACAGACTACAAAATAAACATGTTAACTCTTTCCAAACTTTTTATTGTAGCTAGCCTATATTCTATATTGTTTTCACACTTCACCTAGGACATTGCTGCAAATAAAACTGCTTATCAGCATGGCGAGAGTGACTGTCGGGTCTCTGGGACCCGGGCAGAATGCGGTTCTATTTTTCTACTACCGCGGCATCGGGCTTCGAGTCTCTGGCCCCGTCTCGACTGCGTATCTCTGCCGCCACGGTCTTGGGCTAGAATGCATGATTTTTCTTCCACTTCCACTTTCTTTTGATTTTGTGTTTATTATTGAATGGGACATTTTTTTTTTTAACAAAACCAAATGCTTTACCTCTGTCGGGAAGAGAATTCCTTCTATATAGCTGCACACTTGGCTCAAAGATGCAGCTATAGAAGGAATTTTTTTAGTTTGCCTATCACCTGCATTTTTTTTAGAGACGGACATATATTTTTAAATATTTAAAAACACACCAAATATTTTTATTCATTAGCATGAGTTGACGTGATCTTTACTTTGAAAAGAGAGATATTAGTATTTATTCCAGATGAGCTTTTATTGTTGAAAGTAGAAACTCTGGATGGCAAAGTATTTTTTAGTTTGCCTATGATCTGCTTTTATTTTAAGACGGACATATATTTTAAGTGTGTTTTTACATCATATGATAGTCTGCATTTATCTTAGACCATGTTTAGTTAAAAAACAACATATTTATTCATTTGTATGATGCCGTTCAACGGCAATCATACACAATGACACGCCTGCGGACACGCCTCCGCATAAATGCACGCGCTCCGCATGAGACGAGACCGTAAGGGATACGGGACGGGACTGTACCTCCGGCTGCAGTAATATCCTCTTGCAAATGCGTAGACTTGAATGGCGTTATAAAGATGAGGAATTCCACACAAAGAAACATAGCATCATTTGGGTTTTTAAAAAAACAGATTTTGTTTGTGTTATTGATAAATGGCGGTTTGGGCCGTGCCGTCAGAATTTCCCGTTTGATTTAGTGGCCCACCTCGCCCGAGGTAATCTAACAAATATGCCAGTGGTGGAGATTTTTTTTACTACTTTTACTGAGAATATCTTTTATCACCAGTCCAGCCCTGGTGTCACCAAAAAGCTATCTGATATTCATAAGCAAAGTGCTTTTTCACTGGTTCTCAGCTGCTTTTGTTTGACCACTGCCCTCCACTTCATCTCCTTACACATCTCCTTTGCATCAGAAAAGTCAGTCGCTCTATTTGGTGAGAGAATCTCTCGCTTTATCAAGCAGGTCGACAGCCACATCTGGCTCATAACTGAGTGGTACGAGCCAAATCTCCTAACCCAAAGACTGGGCCACCCAGGGTCGAGGTATTCTCTCTCTCCAGAAGAGCTTCTCAGAATTTTCAAGCTTGGCATCTTACTCTCGCAATCAATGCTTTTGACCGCTGTCACACCTTGGTCTCTGACATATACTAACCCATGTGTTTTGTTGCGCTTTTTATTAAAGTTTTAAATTTTTTCTTACATTTCTTTCCCTCTTTTTAACACTTGACATTTTTTCATAGTTTTGTCACTTTTTTGACGTCAACACTACATAACACTACTTAATAACTTTAGTTTTACAATTAATTTAAAAAAAAGTAAATAAATCAGTTATAGGAAATTATACCTAATGTTTGAGTTAGAAAACCAAATTTGGAAGATTTGGCTAAAATTAGGAAGGTATGTTTGATGGATATCACTATTGAAAACACTTAAACACTCTTCAATGCTAAAAAATGTAATAAGATGCCCCCAAATTAATGAAAGTAGAGATTTGTACTTATCAAAAGAGCGTTGTGTGAAACCAATGTGTTATGTTGAGTAATTACAATGATAGTTAAAAACAACACATGATTTTCGAAAATGGGTCACTTTCACGAGGGTTAAAGATGAAAAACGGTTATAAAAGACTTATAACAAACGTTCTGTCACATTTGCTGAACTGACCTTGTTCCAGTACAGGAGCAGTAATTTAAAAAACCTCCAGCCTTTGTTGTGCTTTGCAAAATCCACTGCGCCACGTTCAGATCATCCACTCAGGGCTAGAGGGGTCTAACTGCGTGTCAATCACTGCTCAGGCCACAGCATTTATTCTCCTTGGGGGGGGGAGGGGCTTAAGAAACCATTTGGCTCAGCAAGAAATGGGGGAGGGACTGAGAACTTGTGTGGATTACAAATTCTTTGGCTAACCCTGAATCTTCCATCCATCCACAGCATCTTTAAACGTGGCTCTGACAGATTCATGAGGAGGTCCAATCTATGTGGAAGCTGAGAAGATTTTAATAATTGGGTTAGATAATAACCAAGTTTGGTGGGTTGGGTTAAATATCCTAATAGCCAGTGCCTCTGGTGAACTTTTAGCAGCATCACTAATACCACATTTAAATCTGCAGCACACATAAAAGGCTCTTGATTTTAGTGAAGCATCTGGCCTGAGCACCTTACTTCATTTAATTAATTATTATCAAACCTAAATACTGTATTGTCGAACCATGTAGAATGAAGTAAGTCTAGACCACACTCTATAATTTACAAGCCCCAACAGTTCTAGTGTTCTTCCCCTTCATGTTGGCCACAGTTTTCATAAGACTGTCCACTGCAGTCCTCAAAGGGGATACTACTTCCTCCAGCCTTTTGGAATAAGGGTTGACAACATCCCAGTTGACTCTTCTGCACAAGAAAGTCTATGAAATCTTTAATTTCTGGGATGTTTTTCAACGGACAAAATCAGGTCAGGTCAGGGTTGCAGTCCAAAATAATCGAGAAACACTGATGTTTTTATCTCTCCACCATTTCTTAGATTATTTCATGCTTATGGGGTTATGAGTTAAATTTGGATTATTTGTCATTGCTGACTGCCATGCTCCACTTCGCACCATAGCAAGATGCTGCTTCATTACTGGATCAATTTAGCCAAAGTTCCACCTCTTTAAACAAAAGTGCCGTTGCTGTTTGTTTAACATGTCCTGGACGTTTCGTTCAGCTAAGGACTGCATTCTCAGCCCAGTCTCATGGCATTCATGAATGTTGATGTTATTTAATCTATTGATTCGTTTTTTTTGGTGGTGATACCGAATTTTAAACTAATAATAACAGTAACGATTACGTAGCGAGTATTATTGAAAAACCAAAATCTGGATGGTTTGTCCTGGATGGGACAAACAACATTCTTCTTCTCCTAACCACAACCGTCCGTTGTTTTAGCGATCCCGCATTTGGCCGTCCGTACCATGTTGTCAACCGCATGGGCGTTTTAATTTCCCCGTGTTGCGTCCCTCAGAGCCCCACATTGTGTCCGGCGCTGTTTGTTGTCACCGTGACTGCGTGGGGCGTGTCATTTCCCTGTGACTGCGTGTGGCGTGCATTCTTTCTAAGAAAACTTTTCATCACAGCAGAAACAGTACAAGGCATCATTCTTTTTGGGAGTACATCAGCCACTTCTTTTGATTTTATTCTCCTTGACTCGGACTCTGCTGAAACGTCATGCTGACACATTGTTCCAATCTTTTTGTTTTTGGAAACGTGAACTATTTTATTTGATCTGGTCCTCTATGAAAAAACTCTTTTCTTATTGTACCGGTGACAACAGATGGCAGTCTGCAAGCTCCTTAGTGCTGTCTTTTTGTCACGGAGGTGGAGGGAAAACATTTTTTTTGGCAACAACAAAATTATCCACACACACACGGGAGGTAGGTACAAGCCTTCCCCATTCATCTGTACCCCAAACCAAAGAAATCAAACTCCACAAGATGTGTCCAGTAGCAGGCATACAAAACCCAAACAAAGTTTCTGTCAACCCGGGTTTCAAAATGACAACAACACACAGTCCCCCAAACAAAAACAGCATACGTCCCGAATAGAAATTTCAAGGGTAAAATACGGCTTTAGCATGTTTCAAAGAAAATTCAGAAAAAAGTATTTTCGTTTCAGCACAAGTTGCCACACGATTTACCCCAGTAACAGTGTCCACTGCTGTGATACTGAAGGTACCCTCGTTGCTCCAATCTGCTTGGTAAGTCCAGGCCTCTAGGTAGTCCGCCAAGCCAGTTACCATAGTATATGACTCTGGGTTAAGTAACCTCTTTTCTGAGTTTCCCCCCCCCCTCTCAGGTTATTAACCTCCCTTTCTAAACAGAAACCTAGAGTTCCTCTCACCTCAGGGTATACTAACTCGAGGTGTCTACTAAACCTGCTTTCTGACACGACCCCAGGCCATTTGTCCAAATTGTTAAAGAGAATAGTTTTGTAAAGTGTGTCTGTATTATTTCCCTCAGCTACTGAGTATCACGTTCATGGTCAAATACGTTATCAACTCTTCATGGTTCAGTACCCAACCTGTCTAAATACATTTTAAATGATCTTGTGCACAGAACCATGGCACAACACTTATCTACTGTGTGATGTGATGTACTGTATTACAGTTTGCACAGCCCAACCCCCCACACTATGTGAAACGCAAGACCAACAACAAAATAAAACAAGAGAACAAATCAGTAAAAAATAAATAAATACTACGTCCTTACATATTGCATTTATTTCTTAAAGGAGAACGGTTGATTTCAACATGTCGCTTTGTTTTGTTTTTAATGTGTGTGCTGTCAGTAGTGAGACAAACAAAACCATTGGTGCTGTCCACACTGAGTATCTTCTGCAATTTATAGACCCAACATGGTTGAACAGGGCAAGTTTAAACGTGTTTTTTACGCTTCTAACATGTTCAAATGTCATAAGGGCCTACCCAGGTGCATGTGATTCCTTCCAAGGGAACACAGGAATCTGACTGCTGTGACAGAAAAGCATAAAAGTTGACATCAGCTATGTGACTTCACAGAAAACAGGAAACACAGAGTATGAATTACCAAACTTGTATGCCTTTCTGTCACATCTGCAGCATCAGATTTAGAGGCTAAAAACACTTTAAAACTTGCCCTGTTAAGCCTGTTGGGTGCTAACTCTAGCAGAAGAATACACGGTGGCAGACCCGATTGTTTTTTTTGTTTGCTCACTACTGACACCTAAAAAAACAAAAAAAACAGGCTACATGTTGAAATTGACCTTAGTTTGTCCTTTAACTGAACATAAAATAATTCACTTTTCTCTCACCTGATCAAGTTTACCATGTTAAAGCAGCCACGTATAAAAAAACGTGTTCCTCTCTCCTGACTCCACATCGTTGATTTTTATTAGCGGTGATCGTGATAACAGGAAGTGGGGATAGAGAGAGCGGCTGATAAGCAGCAAGGCTACAGGTCAGATTAGAAAGATTTCAGATTTGCTGCTGCTACACTCAACCACGTGGGGTGCACACTCAGGTGCTGGTTGAGCTAGAGGTCGGAAGTCCGACAGAGCTAGGTGGCTTCAGGGTCTGGAGTGTATTTGTGTTTTTTCTCTTTGCATCTGTCTGTGTGTTGGTGCGGCTCCTCTCCGGTGTGTCTCACTGCGTTGCTGTGTCTCCCAAAGTGAGAGATTGTCCTTCTTTTTTTCTTTTTTTTTTAACGTACAAACTGCAGATGCGTCCATGAGCTACAGACAAGCGTAACTCCACAGTTTTGTTTTCCCATGTTTCTGGTCCATTGTCTTCTTCGGGTCTGCTCCCAGTCAAGGACCGGGCGAAATAAGTGCAAAATGAATAAACGCAACTAGGGCTCCTATGCTTGCGAACTGTCGACCCGGGGAGCACGTTAGCGATCCCTATAACACTATCACTGATGTATATTACATTTAGCTGCTGGGTGTAGGGAAATGAGTAATAGGAGTGTGTATATAATGGATAGGAAATTACACTAACCGGTCAAAGTTTGGGTCACTTCAAAATTCCATGGCACTTCCATATAACCGATACCATTCATTGTTTTTTACCCACGCAGCCATTGTTCATATTACATTAGTTCTTACAATTGCAAGGGTCCCAATGTTTCTCTTAGTTGTTTTTTAAAGATCGATATAGATTAACATATGTCCTTTGAACTTGGATGATGTGCTGATAAGGGTCATGTCAGATATTGCATTAAAGATCAGCCCCCCATCAGACAGTCTGGTATATGGTCTCATAATGGTGGAATGGAACTTGTAATGACCCCAACTGTTTGACCGTTTGATACATACCCTTATTCTTAACATCTGAATACGTAAGGGAGGAGAGTGGAAACCATGGCAGCAAAGGGTGCAGGCGCCCTCTACTGGCTACTGACTACAGGTTTTTTTGTTCTAGTTTGGTCTGAATTTGGTAAATGGAGGTGGGTTGCCCAGGTATGTACATGGGCTTTGGTGGTGTGGTGTGGGTCTTGGGATGGTGGGTGGCTTAGAGGGGTGGGGTGGGTGGACAATAGTTGTCCCATTATCCCTTGATAAAAACATTTACAATGGTTGCAGGTGAAAAGAAAACTCCCCTTTCTTTCACCTCCTACGCACTGTCTACTTAACAAAAATTAAGATGGTAAAATGATAATGGTTATAATAGACAACGTTTCAACTACTCCTCTTCATGCCGAATATTTTGGCAATTTTGGCGGTTTTTTTTGCAACTTTTTTCCTGCTTTCCCCCTTCCAACCCCCCATTTACAACTGTTTTATCACCTTTTTCGGCGTACGGTGATGACGATACTCCAACGGGATAGAGAAGGAATTCACAACCCCGGGGTCACGTCCATAGACTGTCACTGCTAACCGGCATTTGGAGATCTACCCCTTAAGACTCTGATTGTGTTTACACACTTCACCCCCCCTGCATCTGGAAGCAAAAGGCAGACACAAAAGGATTCAGTTTTCTATACATCCGTGGTTTTCTGCCAATAAAACTGGATGAATAATGTTATTCTTTTATTTGTGAGGGATTGTTTAAAATTGCCGACAACTTATGCTTCACACATTACATCCCATACATACGGGACAATGTACCATTTCTCCAGTAAGAACAATCTTATTTTTATTTTTGACATTTCCTTCCTGTTTTTTTGATATTGTTAGTTGGTGTATATATTAAGTAAATTGTAGTAAATTTTTACATCTCTTGTCTTTTGTTGTGGGGTCCTAAGGAGGATAAATAATGAGTATGCCCCTTTTTGGTTAAATACCAGATTTGTTGCAAAATAAATATCTATTTGTTTTAAGTGCTTTATCCGTACCGGATACTCGTTTCAGCCGGGTACTCGGATCACCCCTAATTATTATCGCTTTTTCCGACATTTTTGTCACTTTTTCAATGTTGTTTTTGTTGACATTTTCGCGCTTATTTCGACGGCCCATTTTTTGTGACAAAAAAAAGGGTCAAATTTGACCCAAGGACAACATGAGGGTTAAAGCAACTTTTTGTCCCTTAAAATAATCTGAATCAGCTGTATTTGCCAGGTATAAGGACACATACGA
>NC_045744.1:31668546-31676483 GCF_008692095.1 Etheostoma spectabile | reverse complement strand
TTGCTTTGGATCATCATTGCTCACACATACAAAACTAACCACAAAACAAAACAAACAATATATACACACTAATATATAAACATATATACACACATAATGTTTCCAAAATCATTTCAATGGTTCATAAACTGGTAACAGGGTGAAAGGCACTTCTGCATTTGCTTTGCGTCCCTCTACCGCACTATGCAGGTTTGTCAGATCGGGTAGCGGATCTGTAGTTCCAATGAGACATAATGGGACAATTCCGCTTCCAACCTGTAGGAGGACTAAAGCGGGAACAGTCTCGTGTTGCTTTAAGGGAATGTTCCGATTGTGCACATTCAGCTGCTTTTGTGTCATTGCATGATGAGGAAAAGCTGCTGACCAGTTTCTTGCAGACCCCCATTGCACGGTCCATCCTGTGATCCTTCACTGCATTTTCTAAGATAACAACAAAGACATAATTAGTATTACTATGATCATCACAACCTTCATCAAAGCAGGCTGTCGTCTGTGGTCCATCAGGACCAAAACCTCATGTCACAAGAACAGTTTCTTCCTGTTAACCCTAATCAACAAGGCCAGGGAAGCCCACTTACAGACTCTTACATCCCTCATGTTATCACACAGTCACACACACACACACACACACACACACACACACACACACACACACACTATATATATTCTGTGGACTTTTTCACTTTCCCTGATTAATATTTTTGCACAGACTGCACAATCCATACAGCCTTCTTTTCCTTTATAAAAACAGGTACATTTTATATATTTGTTACAATGTCTTTTCACAATTTATTGTATTTTAATAAATATATTCTGTATTTATATTCTTGACTGTAGAAGTACTTTGCTTTATTGTTTATCCAAATTTTAATATGTTTATTATTTACTGTATGCACCTAATACACCAAGGCAAATTCATTGCACCTTCAGACTTGCTTGGCAATACATCAGATTATGGTTATCTTTTTTCCTCACCAGGTGCAGTCTTTGTTTAAAACAATATGTTTACCTTGTTGACCATGCTAGGGTTAGCACGCTAACATTTGCTAACCAGCACTAAACACAAAGTACAGCTGAGGCTGATGGGAATGTCATTATTTTTTCATTTCAATTATTAGTTATTGAAATTTTGACCTAATTAGGGAGCTAGATGACATTTTAATCTGAACCAATCTGTGCCAATCCATCCAGTAATGATGGAGATATTTCAATCTGGACCAAAGTAGTGGACCAACAGACATAGAGGTGGAAAACGATAGGAAAATATTTTCATTCACACTGCATCGAGGCATGAACCTTTTACGTGCGCCTGCTCTACCACTGAACCAACCTGGCCACAAAAGAAAGGTCTTCACCTTACTAATGGACCACATGGAGGGACAAACTGTCTCTCACGGCTGAGCTAGACTATATCCTCGACGTTCCACTTTGGGGTTTTTCTCTGGTTCTGCAGAAAATTCCGCCGGATGCATGGATTTTCATGGACAATTCCGTTTCCTTCCATTTTCTTTTTTGTTGGAATTATATACTCTGGTGGATTTTTGAGGACTATGGTGAACTGATCCTCAGATATTTACGTGTTAAAGTGAGACAGCTAGCTAGACTATCTGTCCAATCTGGGTTTTCTCTAGCACTACACACACACTATCTATTTTACAGCGGCTCCGTCCAACGCTTATCACCACCCAAGACGACTGTGATTGGTTTAAAGCTACATTGTGTAAGAATTTCCCCCATCTAGCGGTGAAATTGTAAATGACAACCAACTGAATATTACTTTGTGTCGATATAGCGTCATGCACAACCATGCTATATTTAGCCGAATTCACACAAATAGGCCGAATTACCTTTAGAGAAAAAAATTACCTTTTAAAATCCTTGCTCTTTCCATCTTTGAAAAGCCACTCCATAGTTAACCGTGGAATTGTTGCGTTGCCTGTCACGTTGTCGTTTTAGTTATCTTTTTATTTCCTTGGCAAGTCCGTTACATGTCCTAGAGCAGGGGTCTTCAACGTTTTCCAGGCCAAGGACCCCCAAACTGATGGCGAGATGGAGCGGGGACCCCCTAATTATATATATTGTATAAAATTGTGTTATATCAAACTGGTCCTATAGTGCCATGTGTAAATGTACCTTGTTATTGTGCATTCAATACTAAGATACTCAAATAATACACAGGTTCATATATTCATGCATTGATGACTGAAAGACATCTTCTGCCTCCATTTATGTGTTTACTACAGTGTGTTGAATTCATGTTAATGTGTATTTAAAGACATTTCAATTAGTGGAAAAAATTGCAGGGGGGGGGGAATATAAAGAAAAGTCTAATCAACCAAAACTTTCGCGACCCCCATGCAGTACCTCCGCGGACCCCCTAGGGGTCGCGGACCCCCTGTTGAAGACCCCTGTCCTAGAGAATAGGCGTGATGCTCCAGCTGCAACCGGCTTTCAAATCTGCCACTCAGTAATCTTAACCCCCTCCCTGGCATTCATCACGCTGCCACTGAGTGTAAAACTGCGGCCCTCTTTGGCTAATGTATTTTGAAGATAGTATCGCAACATGGCAGAGTACATAGGAACAAGTGAATGATTCTGAATGGCTGATTCTACGCTTACGGGAATACTTTGATTAGTTGGTGGAAGTAATTACATGTGAATGAGCACATATTTGTGAAAGAACAAATAGGTTTTTGGTAAGACTCAATTCAAGAAATAACACAATGGAACTTTAAAGAAATGCCAATAAACCAGAGCCAATTTTTTTCCCATCCCGCAGTGCTATGTGGAGTAGCCAGTGGCAAAGCGAGACTACAGCTGAGCTGACAACAATGCTCTCAGTCACCAGCATGATCTACGGTTACCAGTGAAGACTCTATTGCAAAAGCTAGTGATTGCTGCTGATTGAGTATAGTGAGTTCAGCTTGATGACTCAGTATTAAAGATTCACACAGGTACTGAACATCTCTAGACAGACATTGCCTTCCCTTGAGCATAGCTTAACATGTAGCTTTAGAATTCGAGAGAAATGTGGATCCTGAATCTTGCATCAGCTTTTACTTTGGGCAGACCCAGTGGCTGGTCTTAACGTTCCCAGAATTAAAGCATTGCTTGAAAAGCCTCAGTTTAAGCTCCTCGTGTAATTATTATTTTCATTAAGACTTATACTTTGATGATTGAATTCCAGTCATATTTTATCATTTTAATCCTCTGCACAAGGCACCAGAAATGGCAGCTACATTATGTTGCCATCTTTGTTTGAACCCACGAGTGGAGAAATATGAGTACAGAAATTTAGATTGTAATTACATTCATTTGAAATGCTTACATTGTCTCTGGCTTTTCCTTTCTTCACTCATTTTGTCAATTATTTTTCATTTTGAACTGAAAATCCCATATTTGTCTATTAACATATTGTATTGACTTGTTTTTTAGTTTTTTGCCGTGTGAACTCTTTACCCTTTGTTTTGATATATGGACCCTGATGGCCTAACTTTATGTTCTTCTGTTTATCTAAAGTGCAGAGACTGGCTTTACTCTACCTCCCGTTTTGGTCACAGATTTGGAGGTTTGATGAACTGATAATAATACTGATAATAAGTTAATTGTACCCCATCCCCATTGCTGTCAGCTTGTAAAGGGTTAATAAGTAAGTGATTCTCCAAGACTCTTTGTCCATTCTCTCAGGCTTTAATGATGAGCTGAACCTTATTTGCGCAAAGAATGAATACTCAAAGGAGAATTCCAGTTGATTCCAACACGTAGCTCTGTTTTTAAAATCACCGGAGTGCTGTCAGTAGCCAGAAAAATGAAAACCATCGGTACTGCCTACTCCTGCTAAACAGGGCAAGTTTTAAACTTGTTTTTAGACTCTAAACATGTTCAAAATGTAATTACCAGTGCCTACCCATAAGCAGTGATTCCTTCAGAGGGAACACAGTGAATCTGACTGCTGTAGATGTGACAGAAAGGCATAAAAGTTGTTAATTCCTCCTCCTGTTTATTTCCTGTTTTCCGGTGAAGTCCACACCAGTCGTTTGTCATAACTTTTATGCCTTTCTGTCACATCTCCTGCTCATGGGTAAGGCAAGGCAAGGCAGTTTTATTTTTATAGCACATTTCAGCAACAGGGCAATTCAAAGTGCTTTACACAAAAACAGTTAAAAAACAGTTAAAAAATGAAAACAAATAAAACACAGTTACAGTGCAGTATAAGAAATAAAACATTAAAGAAATGAAAAACCATTTAAAGTAAGGCAACACTAAGCACCTGTAATGACATTTTGAGCATGTTTAGAGACTAAAACCACTTTTAAAACTTGCCCTGTTTAAGCCTGTTGGGTGCTAACTCTGTAGGCAGCACCAATTGGTTCATTTGTCTCTCTACTGACAGCACTCCGAATTTACATACAACAGAGCCACATGTTGAAATAGACTGGAATGCTCCTTTAAAAGACTTTGCTGAATGAAGCTTTATTTCAGATCTCACCTAGATATTACAATTTCTACCACACTATTTATACTGTTATTACTGTTTAACTGTTATTACAGCTGATTTTAATGGTACAGGTAAAGGTATGTTTCTTTGTTGTTATATTGCCATTTTTCAGCAATAAATTATTATACAATATAAACGTTCCAGCCACAAGAAAATGTTACCATACAAGCTAAAAGAGAACTTCAGCAGCATACATCTCATGCATATGTAACTTAAACAGTAGCTTCCACACAGTGGAAATGCTCTGGTTTGAATAACCTTCACATTTGTTGACTCCTTTAAATTATAGTTTCACAAAAATGGTCTGGCGCATTTAGTATGATTACATTTCAAATGAATCTTAAGAATTAAACAATTAAACATATCTTACGTTGGTCATTATTATAAACATTAGAATAATACAATTATCAGTTATGTACAGTGCATTTCTCTGACATTCATATACCTGTGAATGCATTTCTTTGGACAAATTATAGCTTTGAGATAAACAGTAAACCCAATAAAGTCCATGTCTGTGACATCAGCTAACAGAGGTCATTGTCATTGTAAACACATTTTTTCAAACAACCACCATGGCCTCTGAAGTTAAACATGTAATGTTAGCAGAATAAATTGCATTATGTTTTGAGATACTATCAACTCTTAAGTCTCTACAATTTTAATTTAGTTTGTGTTGACACAGATCACTATCTGCTATCACTTGTCTCTTATCGAAGTGATGAAATGGAATTTCAGTGTTGGATATAGGTAATTCTCCAGGAGCCAATCTGTCATAGTCTGGAGACACCTTATCTGTCATCAGCTGGGACTTTATTCATGTTTAACTGCTTTCCCGCATAACCACCTTTATGGGCAGGCGTGATTTGTGTGCTGTGGGTTTATAGTATACACCTGCTATTTCAAAAATATATTTCACAAGCAGAATATGTAAAAGGAACATGGGTTTCTAAGCACTGGAAATGTAACCCAAGTGGCTTTATTAGTGTCTTGTATGAATTACAATGCAGGGCACCCAGATTGAGTAATACATCCATGAGTTGGAACAGGTTATCAGATGCCAAAACACAGTGTTAAGGTTAAAAATACTAAGAGACGACTATACAATTCATGGTGAGAGCCATTCATTTATTACTCTTATCTGTTGTGAGCAAAGGCGTTAGCGAGGTGATTTTGAATATGTTTAAAGTTCAACTTAAACACATCATGATTTGTAATAACCAAGCAAAGAGGCAGCAAGTTTATAGAAAACCGAAGGGTGCCAAGAAAGGAGCCTTGAGGGACTCAACAACTCAACTGAGACATCAAGGAGGTAGAGTTACCCGGTCTGCAAAGGTAGACTGGCCATCTGGCACTTTTTGGGTGGGCCAATGTGCATTTTGGGCCGACACAACTGTCTTTCTTCTTTGTTGTTGTCTGACCCTTCGCCCTTTTGGGCTTAGAGTCTTCATTTACCAGCGTCTGCAACAAAATACAAAACGCAACAGAGGTAGAGAAAAGTTGCGGGCTGAGAAAAGACACTTAATCCAGATGTTGTATGTATATATATATATATATATATATATATATATATATATTTTATATATTATATACCTCACCTGGTGAACTGGTGCCAGGTGAACAGCTCACTGTGAATGTCAGCAAAACCGTGTGTCTGAATTACAGAGGTCTTATCATGGTCCGCTCATGTCAACACCTTGGCGAAGAGAGCTTGTCAGCGTCTGTACCACCCCGGTCGCCTTATGCGGCTCACACCACACAATTGTTTTGTCAACAACAGTCACTATGTCAGACTAGACAGACATAATGCCATACATTATTGATTGGTCTTGGACAGAAGAGTGACAACACTCTCAAGTATGACACCTACCAGCCCCCAGACCGATTACGGCATGCTGTCGTCAAAATCACCCGCATGTTCATAGGTCAACGCTTTGGAAAAGTGGCAACCTCTCAAAAACTTGCACATTTTTATTTAACTGACTATTGTTGATCTGAAATACCTACAGATTCAGCAACTGAATAGCCTGTTTCTCGTATAAAATGTTTTCAGAAACACATTTCAGTAAACTATCTTCGTAAAACGTTGTAAAACATGTCACACTAGAGATTATGACATGCTGACTTTTCGTAGACGTTCGATTATATTATGTCACAGCCTCATAATCGGGCTTGACTCTGAACGTCTGTCTGCAATAAGTCTGTTGGGTAAATATCAGGCTGAGTTCTGTAATCTGATCCTGGCATTAGGTACTGAAGGCTCCCCTTCAATTCCTATGGTGCTTAAGACTTAATACACCTGCATCATAGAGAGCATTCTAAAAAAGTAGCATCACAGCCTGGTTTGGAAACAGCACCGAGAGGGATTACCTGGCCCTGCAGAGGGTGATGCGGTCTGCTGAACGCACCATTGGATGTCAACTCAGCCCTACAGAGGCTCATGTCACAACCACAAACTCTCTCTGCTGGGGTCAGGAAAACTCTACCGCTGTCTCTCAGTCCATTCAGGTCCTGAACCCATGATGTACACATTGAGAATTCATTACACATCATTTTTAATTAAGTCCCAAGTCCCGATGGGTGTGAGGACCCTATTTAAATAGAAGGAATTATTAGTATTATCTGCAATGAATCACATTTTTTAGGGGCTTAAGTCACTAAAATTAAATATAGTGCCCCTACACATTTTCAAAGTTGAAGCTCCCTCCTTTAAATTTTTATTTATTTATTACATTTTCTTGAATAAACTTTATCGCCTTTTTGGCAGACAGAATTTTGCTCCTGAAAGACATGTCCTAAGCCGGAGATTAGAAGTTTAAAGATGACAAATTCAAAAGTTACACTCAAATTTATACCAATGTCCAGTCACAGGGCTGGCCTGGCCAGACTGCTAATTTCGATGCTGATAGAGCACTGCAGTTTGGACAAAGAAAGAAAACACATTGAAAAAGTATTTGAGATTAATAGTCTGTCAGTACAAGTGGAGGCTAATAACATGGATCAGTGAAATCAGAAGGGAATGTTTGTGCTTAAATATGGGATAAATTTGTTTGAGCAAGCAGACCGAATTGTTGGAAATAGTCTCGATGCAGGCTTTAGGGGCTTGAGGATTTTAGTTAGAAATTGAAAAAGCGATCATTAATCTATCACTGGTTGGTGTGCTTCGTCCAAATAAACAAAGCAATCTGAAGCAAAGGTGGATATACTGTATTTGCTGTCTGAGATGCAAGGAGACATATTGGGGTGGCAGTAGCTCAGTCTGTAGGGAGTTGGATTGGGGACCGGAGGGATGCTGGTTCAGGTCCACAAACATGCCAAAGTATGGTGGTGGACTGGTAGCTGAAGAGTTGCCACTTCACCTCCTTGGCCCTGCCAATGTGCTGTTAATCAAGTCACCTAATCCCCAACTGCTTGGGGCACCTTTCCATGGGTAGCCCCCCCC
>NC_045744.1:31657787-31668536 GCF_008692095.1 Etheostoma spectabile | reverse complement strand
ACTCTGACATCTCTCTATTAGTGCATGTATAGGTACTGCGCATGTGTGTGTAATTCAGGCCTATGTGTAATGTGTGTAACAACAGAGTGTAAAATTGAAATTTCACGTAATAAAATAATTATTCTTCCCTAATATAAAGTATACATTGTTACATTGTCACGGTCATTTTCAGATCATACTTGTGTTGTGGGTTTCTACTTAATTCATGTTTACATGCTTTAATGTTCAAAAAACAGATTCAAACATTTACCTCAGACCAAACGGCCGATCAGAGATAACGTTGTCCAGAAGCTGTATACATTTTTGCTGTTATTGGTATTTTTAACCGCTGATTTAATCAACGTTTATTCACCAGATCTTATCATGGTTTATATGTATTTATTTAATGTTATTATTTTGGCAGGGATGGTGGATTTCTTTGTTGTTAATTGAAATTTTTAAAAGTATAATGCTACATCTATCAACATCTATTTAGATGTTAAACAACAGTGTTAAAACTATTTTTTCCATTACTGGTATTTTTATTGTATAAATTCTCACATACAATGTGCAGCAATCTTTTTTAAAATTTCTTTATTTTTACATTTTTACAAACATGTTATACAATGTCTAAACAATTTGGCATCATACAAAAAGATATTTGTTTCCATCCAGGGAACATTACAACCTTACTTGATAAAAAAATATTTTTTTTTTAAGGAAGGCACTTAATACATAAACAAAAACAAATAAAAAACAAAAATAAGAAGGAAGAAAACAATAAAAAATACATAAAATACAATACAAAGACAAGTGAAAAGGAATGAAGGCTATATATGTTATGGTTCTGGTATTTTGCTTTGTTTTCTATTCTACTCTGATCGGGTATTTTGGTTTTATGTCATGTCTCCTTGTGATTGTGTAATTTTCGGTCTTACGTTCTGTTTCCTGTTTTCTTGTGATAGTCTGGTTTTCTGTGCCGTCTTGTCTAGTATTGCTTCCTGTGTTTTCCCGCCCTTGTGATTACCTGATGTTTTCCACCTGTTTCCCAGCCTCTTGTTTCCTCGTTACCCTCTGTATTTAGTCTTTGTCTTCCCCTTTTCCTGTTTAAGATCATTTTCTGTCCGTCCCCTGTTGATTCTGTGTCACTGTTTTTGGTTATCTTTTTCTCTTTGGACTTTATGACTTTGGACTTTGTTTTTTGCCTGCCTCAGTTTGTACTCCTTGTGTTTGTTTTTTGCAGTTTTGGATCCCTTTTGTATTTTCCTGTTTTTTATTATTATTAAATCCTCAACACTAACTTTCTCCCGCCTGCCTGCCTACTCTTCTATCTGCACTTAGATCTCTAATCCCCTGAACTGTCACAATATAATCACATTTCCTTGAAAAAAGTAGATCAGCTACATAAAGTTTTCTTATTAATAATTGGGATAGATTCAAATGTTCTGAAATTAAATTCTAAAGTGAGTAAAAGCTGGTGACATTTAGATTTTTTTTGCTTTGTGGATTATGAAATAGTCCCCGTAGAATGAGTAGGTTGACAATCCTATGTATTGTTTTTGTAACCAAGAATAACATCTTGTGCTTCCAATTTATTTTGTGATTCTTTTGAATATTTAAATAGTTTTCAATTTTTGTCCCAGAACTCTACAGAATATCTATTTCATCAACAAAGAAAGTCAGATCCAATTCTTGCAATTCTTGTCTCTCAGACTGACATTTCATTAGTTACATGCAACAATCTTTCACGCAAAAGATAGGCAAAGCGGTAGGCACTACGTCACTTCTGGAGTATTACGCTAATTTTTAAAAAACGTTATTAAGGTGCATAAGTTACTGGAACAAAACTAAGCAATGTGTTGTCGCTGGTGAAAAATCCACTGATTAAATATGTATATTGAGGCAATACTGGCATTAAAGACCCGCTGATTGCTGTCAGATTCTCTGATTTGAATGGCTGCATTGCATTGTGGGAAATAGGCTTTGAAACCACCCAGCTCAGCCCATATTGTTTTACAGCATACTGTAATATTACTTTACTCAAATTTCACCGGTAATCACCAGTATTATTTCGGTGTTACCTACATATTATTAAAATAAAGAAATGAATACCATGATAACATCTAAATAAATTTTGATAGATGTAGCGTTATAGTTTTAGAAATATGAATGAACGATGAAGCAATCCAACTTACCTGACCGAAATAAACCAAAATAATAAGATTAAAAGAAATACATATATCCATGATAGAATCTGGTGATTAAAAAATACAAATGATAACAACTGCAGCCCGACTGGCAAAAAGAATCGTGCTGTGATCACGAAAGAGTCACCTATTGAAATACATTAGTTGCTGATATCACAAAAAACACCTACATAAACGTGTTGTGTACACTAATCAGTAGATTAAATCACGTGAACATTTCACAAACTGCTGTGAGACTGGGTATTCACTGTAAAATCTACTTTAGTTAATTCAGAAAGCTGGTCAATGACGCCGTTTTGTCTGAGGCTGACAGGTGTTTCTGAGGCCGTTTTGTCTGAGGCTGACAGGTGTTTCTGAGGCCGTTTTGTCTGAGGCTGACAAGCTGTATGTAAAGATACTCAGATGGGGGGGGCGGTATATTCTAATGAGCCTGCATGTATGACATAGAAACGAGAGTCAAATGTGAATGGCTCGTTGCAAGCCCACATAGACAGCCCACAAGCACATATAATATATCCCACAACTTATATCTTGCCTTTTTTATCTGATTTTATATAGCAATTCTTTTTTATCTTAATTTGTATATTACTTATCTGTTATATTATACTTATTATGTGTATTTTCAATTGCTCTGTGTGTCTGGCACATTTTACAGAATTGACATTGCTGACTTATTAGGATCCCCATTTGCTCCACCAGGGCTGCAGTTATTCTTCCTGGGGTCCGACACTTATTTAAGACTGAGAAAATGGGCAATGGTTTTCCTCGTATCTGCAAAACAGGAAATACTTTGTTTCCATTTAATTTTTAAATGATTGATTATGATAATGATAATGATTTTAAATCATCCAAAACTAACATAACCTGTGGACTGCTCCAAGGATCTATTCTGGGACCAATTTTATTTTCACAGTACATGGGTAAGGGTTAGATCTCTGCAGGGTAAATCCAGATAGCTAGCTAGACTATCTGTCCAAATTTATAGATATAAAGTCTATGGCATAGACTGTCGAAAATGTCAACTCTGAACGTTATTTGCTCTATGAAAGACATTGACAAAGAAAACTAAGGACATTTACTCGATAATTTTATTTTAGTTTTAACTAAAACTAGTTTAGTTTATTAAACAGACATTACAGTTTTAGCCTTTTCCGTATCCCCTTAGCATTGTTTATTTAATGCCTCGTTTTTATTTTGATTATAGTTTCCGACAAAAGCAATACTTTAAACTATGTCTTAATTTAAACCAAAGCTAGAGTTGTGATTGTTGGAAAAGTGGAAACATGACCCAATTGGCTTTTCATGGTTTTATTTTGTTTCTGTTGACTTTGAATGAAGTGTATTTTACGATGCTAAAATAACCGTTTATTTACATGTACAAGTCTGGTGGGTTTAGCAAACGCAATGTTACAGATGTTGCAGATGTTTAAAAAAAGGATCTTACGTTTTAACGGAAAGGTCAACTTTCTTAGAAATCCTTTCCATAATCTTGTCAGACACTTAGAATATTAATCTGAGCCTGTCAGTGGCAAAACAAAAACTTTTTATGAAGGTAAATACAAGCTGGACAATTGCCCCTAACTTACATTAAAGCCTGGCCGCTGCTGACTGCAGCGATCTCGCTTAATACTGGACCAATGTCAAAGAGTGTCGTTCCCATCAGTCACTTAGACATAAAAACATGACCAAACAGACAGGTTGAAAAAAACGGTAGTTACTCTTTTCAACAAATGTCAGTTATTATTACTGTTTTATTCATTCAATTTAACAGGAGTTGTGTATGTACAGAAGTTTTCTTCCAATCGTTTTCTGAAATCGTTTTTTCTTTTAAGTCCGCCCTCCATGTCTCAACTCTAACTATTGATGTTTCTTCAGAGCCAGATGCAAGCCAGTTATGTATTGATGAAATCAAATCCCTCTTATTGCAATTGTTTGACATAATTTCTTCTAAGGATGAGAGTGCAGGAATCCTGACTGATTGGTTTTGCATAGTAGAAATATAGTTGCTCACTTGGTGATATTAAAAAAAAATGTTTCATTGGAATATCATACATTAAAGAAATTTCTTTAAAGGTCACTAGAATCCCTTCTTTAAAAAGCTCACCTACTTTCACTTAGAGAACACTCTTAAACGCACAATATGTAATTTTCTGCCACAAAGGGCCTAAACAATAACAAAAAACGCAGCAATGCCGTCATTACTGTACGTACACACCGCCACTGACTTGACCTTCTAAAGTTACCGGAAGTCATTCATTTTCAATTGAAGGTGGCTTCTCTCAGCTGCAAGGAGCGGCAAATCTGTCAGCGTCGCATTTTGGCCGTTTTGAACGTCAACCTGAAAGTTTAAATTAGGTCAACTTTATGGTAATGAGCTATGACGCAGTTCAGTAACCAATCGGAATATAGACGTCCATTGCGCTTTCTGATTCCAGAGAAACAAATGATGTAAACTTTTGTTCCTACCAAAACAATAATTCTGAGAAAATGGAGGAATCGTTTACGATAGAACGTTGTTTGTACATAGGGACCAGTTAACATTATCTGCCGGTCACATCGTCTCTAAACGGTCCGCTCACAGTGAAGTCCTGCACGGATCCACAGAGGTTAGAGTCTGGCGGCCGCTCGCTCTGCCTGCATTCTGCTGCAGTTCAGCAGCTAACGAGCAAGCTAACTGCTAACAGACACTGCTGCGACCAATTAACAATACAAATGTTGTCATTATATATGTAATGTATAAAAGGTTTCTAGTCTCAGTGTATTGGCCGTGCAGTGGCTGCTTGTATTTCTCCCACGGTCGAACAGAGAAAGCTGCCACGTCAGAGCGGACAAAGCATCAAAAAGCTTTCCCGTACCTTTTGAAAAGCGTCCTTCTCAGGGCGGCCAGAGCTTTTTTTGCAGCTCATGTCAGCGGAGGTGTATACCCAGTTAGTTTTTGCTGACTAAGAGTTCCTCAGTGTGCCTCCTCCTCTCCAAAACAAACAGAACAAAAATTGTCTCATAAAAATGTGACTTAACCCTTGTGTTGTCTTCACGTCAAAATTGAAAATTAACACTGTTCGTTGAAGCTTTCTATCAATGTTTTTCACTGTTGCTTATGTTTTTGTCTCTTTTTTTCAACACTTGACGTTTTTCTCAATGTTCTCAGTGTTTATAATTTTTTTTTGACGTTTTCAACACTACATAACACTAACTTATCAACTTTAGTTTTACAGTATTTTTGGTCAATAAACCTCAATTATGAAATTATACCTAATGTTTGAGTAAGAAAAGCAGAAATTAGGAATTATTTAAACTAAAATTAAAGGAATGGATGTTGATGGATAATCACAGACTGGAATCTGTCAACTTTTGATCAATACTATTTCAAAACCACTTCAATTTTTTTTCAAATGCTATAAAATTTAATAAGACAAAGAGCCAAAGAGCGTTGGAATCAATCATGTTATTTTGGGTAGTTAAAAAGAACATCAATATAGGAAAACGGGTCAATTTGACCCGAGGACAACATGAGGGTTAAAACTACGTTAAAATTAAATTTATGCCAGCTTTATTATTTATTTATTTATTTATTTATTTATGCTTGATGTATGCACAAAGGTGATATGATGGCATTGACAGGCATTGGTGACAAAATCCCACAGACTGTGTACTTGATCGAAATATATTAAACATTAATAAATTAAAACAGATTGATAATTGATTAAAACAAATTTCTCTGGGTTTGAAAATTGTTGGAAACATTTGGGGATAATGTCAGTACATGACTCAACAAAATCCATTTCCATCCATCCATCCATCTTCATCCGCTTATCCTGTATCGGGTCGCGGGGGCAGCAGCTCCAGCAGGGGACCCCAAACTTCCCTTTCCCAAGCCACAACAACCAGCTCCGACTGGGGGATCCTGAGGCGTTCACAGGCCAGGTTGGAGATATAATCCCTCCACCTAGTCCTGGGTCTTCCCCGAGGCCTCCTCCCAGCTGGACGTGCATGGAACACCTCCCTAGGGAGGTGCCCAGGAGGCATCCTTACCAGATGCCCAAACCACCTCAACTGGCTCCTTTCAACGCGAAGGAGCAGCGGCTCTACTCCGAGCGCCCCTTCGGATGACTGAGCTTCTCACCCTATCTCTAAGGGAGACCGCCAGAAACCCATTTCGGCCGCTTGTACCCTTACATTTGTCATTTTTAAACATTAATGCGGAAAAGCTACATTTTATATCTTTAACTTTTAAGATCAATTGTTCATCAACCATTATATAGAAACAAGGCTTATATATTTTGGTATGTTGATTCAAAGCAAGACGTATTTATTGGTATGCCTCATTTAAACAGTATACTGGAATACTATCTCTCCGCTAGCACCGACTGGTTTAAAAATAATAAATGTCTTAAAACACATTTTTAAAGAACTATATTTAGGCCCCTCAACAAGGCACAGCCCAACATAATGCAGGGCCTTGAGGCTATTTCATGTGAAATGCAGTTCAGTCAATTATACTACATACAGTATGAATTCCCTTGTTGAGGGAATGATGTATTGCACAGGTAAATTTGGCAGAAAAGGCCAAGTGTCTCTTACAAGTATAGCTAGTTCGTTCTCTTAATACAGCCATTGTATAGCTAGCTAGCAATGTGGCAAACTCAGGAACTCGCAGTTTCATTGCATGAAATATTCCCATTCAACTGTAAACATTGTGTTTTCATTGTTCCTGATTGTTTACATGCGTATCAATAAACCATAAATGTAGTTAGACAACCAAGGTGATGTAATCAGGTTGTGCTACTAGCTACATACTAGCTAGCTACTAAGGTTAGCCTGCAGTCATTGACATCAAAAGTCAACAACAATGTCCATTATAACACTCTACTTTGGCATGTGTGACTAAATGCTAGCTAGCGTGCTATTGGTGTTATTTATTTTGATACACATGTTAACGATCAAAAACAATAAAAACACAATGTTTATCGTTAGTGAATATTTTATACAATGAAACAGCGAGTTCACCACATAGCTAGCTATACCATGTATGTATTAAGAGAACAAACTAGCTATACTTTTAAGAGACTGGAGAAAGAAGCTCATGAACAAGCCTGTTGCAACGACAACACAAACTAGCGCTATTGACAACAGTCAAGGACAATGTCCATCATAATGCTTCTGTTTGGCATGTATTAATTAGCAATACTTATCAATATAAACGATGGATGTATTTAGACAACCAAGGTGATGTTATCATGTCGTGCTACTAGCTAGATACTAGCTAGCTACTAAGGTTAGCCTGCAGTCATTGACATTAACAGTCACCAACAATGTTCATTATAACACTTCACTTTGGCATGTATTAATTAGAAATGCTTCTCAAAATAAATGATGAATGTACTAAGACAACCAAGAAGATGTAATCATGTTGTGCTACTAGCTAGCTAGGTTAGCCTTATTGTTTGTTCATTATATATCAAGATTATCTAGTCAAGATCTTGCAAAAGTGATTGTTTCAGTACTCGTTTTATTAATTTTAGTTTTTTTAATCATTTCTTTCAAAAAAAAAGTCTTCTCCATGTCAAAGTCAAGATCTCGCAAATAAAACTCGATCTCGCAAAACAAAGTCAAGATCTGTGTTTGCCCCCAGTACATGTTTTTTTTTTGTAATTTTAGTCCTCCATGTCACCTCTGGGCTCCTTAGATTGCACTGTAACCAGCATGCACAACATTTGCTTCCTTCCTTCCTTCCTTAAATAGGAGTCATAAGTGACACCTGTTTCTTCACAGAATCATTCACCTCACTAATTTGAATGAACATGTCCCTTTCAGTTACAGATTCAATTACACAGAATGCGCAGCATGCATGTCATGACTGTTGGGTCTGTCGGTTTTCTATGACTTTCTAACAATTAATAGTACATTATTTGCCATGTAGAAATATCACTTCTACCACAAAAATATGATTTATGAGGTTAGTGATGTTGGCTATTATTTTGAACACAACTGTATGTAACATGTGACTGTTAGGAAGAAGATATCTTCTTAATTGAACTCAGAGTTTTACCATTGGCTTTAGCTAAACTTCAGAATGCATTTTTGCACAGAACATAGACTTGCGTGGGTTCACTCTGTGGAGGCGGAGTGATTACAGTAACCTTTTTGATGTCTTTGAACATGCATATGATTTGAAAAATCTAAACTTACCCATGTAAATATATGAATCCTTTAGCTTGAATCCATCCCTCTTGTTGTTCTGGCTTGTATGTTCATAAAGACTGCAGATAAATCAGGTTGGTCACATTTAAGGCTTTGCCTTAATTATAGGTGTAAACATGCACGCTGCTTTCCCCCATCCGTCAGTCAAAACATTAACAATGGTATTGTAATATGTGATAATGCGTGGTAATACATATATAAAGAGATGTGTGCCATGTGCTGTCTGAAACCCTGACGATGTAGGTTGTCTCCCTTCAAGGCTACAGCAGCATGGGAACTGGTGAATTATGGTGCGGAGATACTTTTGAATTATGGGATGCCGACAGCACTTGGCCCTCGATGATGATGATGAGGGTTTTAAAGACACATTCACAAGGTTATGCCCATGTCAAAGACAGGCAGTAAAATATGTGGTGCAAAATAGTAATACCAAAGTAATTGCAATGTAATGGCATGTCCCATAGCCTGCATGGACACAGTGTGTTTCTGACTGGATGTAGCAGGCAGCAACATCCTCTCTAAATAACCTGACGTGTTCAGCAAATCATGTAAATAGTATCCATCCAATCAACCATTTTCATCCTCTTATCCTCGACCGGGTGGCAAGGGCATAAGGCTAAGCAAGCTATTCATCCTCCAGCAACATTTTCTAGCTCTTCTTGGTAAACCCTGAGGCATTGCCGAAGCCAGATGACCAGCCAGATATATAGATATATATATATATATATATATATATATATATATATATATATCTGCAGCTTGTTCTGGGTATACCCCAGGGTCTCTTAGGAGTTGGACCTGCAGGGAAAACCTCTTAGTACCATTAATGTTTTAATTGTAGTTAAGAGTTTTACAATTTCATTCCTGGATACATGGTTTGAATGAACTTGTTCTATAGTACACATATGGTACTTATATCCTGTAAGGCCCTAACACAGGCACAGTGAAATTCATTCATGTGTCCACACAAAAGCCGCAAGCTTCAGGAAGTTATGCATACTTGCAGGGCTAGTTGATGAACTTCTATAGTTGGCGAGCTAACCATTACCATGTGAGCTAGCCAGGAACATGCTAGTGCTAGCCAGCTACAAAAGTTCTCTAAGCTCGCTCTTCTAGGTGAATACAGTTTAATGGAAAGATGCATTTGCATCATGGACACCTGTCTAGCGTGACTGTAAACCATGACTCTTTTTGTGGAGGACTTCATACTGCAGCAAAGCAGACTTGTATATGTGAGCCGTGTAACACAGTAAATATATTAAAATAATGAGACGTAAAACAAAGAAATTCAGATATAGTTTATCCCAGACTCTGTCAAGCTGCTGAACTTTAATAGTAAATCTTAGCACAGCAGAGCAAAGTGCAATGAATACACCAGCACTTTTTTGCACTTTGCATTTTAATTATTAGTCACTTTTTTAGATGTTGTATTGTCTGTAGGTACATATGACATGTACTAAGATGTTTTGTTGATCTTATGTTTTATGTCAATTTTAGAATTGTTTCTCTGACATTTTGTGTTGTGAAGAAGCAACTAATTGTAGTACTATACCTAAGACAAATTTCCCCTTGGGGACAATAATAACGTGTCCCACTTGATATTTAAATTAACTTTTTATTAAATAGTGAGGAGAAATACCAGATTTGTTACCTTATCTTTTGTGATTTCCTACCCGTTAGGTGTTTAAATTTTTTTTACTATTTAGACATTATTTAGATTTCTATTTTACAGCATGTCCACTGTAGTAAAAAAACAGGATAATTTGAGTTAAAAGTGACAAATTTAAGAGATATAAACTTTACCAAATTATGTCTGTAGAGTGATAATTAACGAAGAATAGACATTTATCATTTTGAATCCTCTAATAGCATTTTGCAAAGATATCTTAATATCTTATATCTGATTAAAACTGAACACTTTGTCTACTGTTATTGTTAGGGTTTCAGTCGGACCCGGACACAGGAGAACGAAAAAAGGGTAACAAAAGGTTTAATCCAAAAAACAACAACCAAAGAACAGTAGACGGTGAAGGAGTAGGTGGGAATCCAAAGGGAGCACGTCTGGGGAAGCTGCACAGAGTAGTGACGGAACCTGTGACAGGAAGACAAGGTTTAGACGTCGTAAAAAGTCTCACGAGCAACATTTACTAGATGACTGGCCTAGTTACCACGTAGAGGTATGTAACAAACTGGCGCTGAAGAGGTGGTCAGCCCGGGTTTATCGACAACAAACGGACCCAAGTACCGCGGGGAGAGCTTCCGCGACTCGGTACACAGAGGCACGTTCCGGGACAACAGCCAAACCTCCTGGCCTGACCGGAACTGAGGTGCCGGGATCCTGTGCCTGTCCGCCACCGCCTTG
>NC_045744.1:31657685-31657777 GCF_008692095.1 Etheostoma spectabile | reverse complement strand
CGCTCCGTGGTCCGAAGCAGGGCCTCACGTGCAGTGACCCAAACCCGACGACAGCAACATAGGTGGTCCTGCACGGACGGCACAGCCAGTTC
>NC_045744.1:31657372-31657675 GCF_008692095.1 Etheostoma spectabile | reverse complement strand
GCAGGGAACAACGGAGGTTGGTACCCCAAAGCCCCCTCAAAGGGGGAGAGACCGGTGGCCTAGGTGGTAAGCGAATTATGCGCGTATTCCACCCACGGCAGGAGAGACGCCCAGGCGGTAGGTTCTTGGGCGGCCACACAACGGAGAGTGCCTTCCAGGTCCTGGCTGGCCCTTTCAGTTTGACCGTTAAACTGCGGATGGAACCCAGAAGAGAGGCTGACAGTCGCACCTAGGGCATAACAGAACTCCTTCCACACTCTGGAAATAAATTGTGTCAGACACAATGTCCACAGGTATTCCATG
>NC_045744.1:31656908-31657362 GCF_008692095.1 Etheostoma spectabile | reverse complement strand
AAAACATGTTGGACAACGAGGTCAGCCGTTTCATTGGCTGTAGGTAATTTTGGTAATGCAATATAGTTGACAGATTTAGAGAACCTGTCCACGACAGTAAAAATAGTGTCATTACCTCCAGAATAGGGCAAGCCCGTGACAAAATCCAAAGCCACATGTGACCAGGGACGGCTGGGGACTGGGAGCGGCTGCAGCAGTCCAGCAGGCTGTTGGTGGGAGGCCTTTCCCCGAGCGCAGACAGTGCAGGCTGCTACGTAGGCCCGGGCATCGGCTTCAGCCGACGGCCACCAAAAGTGTCGCCTCAGCAGAGTGAAAGTTTGTTGTACGACAGGGTGGCAGGCAAAACGTGTGGTGTGTATCCATTGCAATACCTGGGACCGCACGGGCTGCGGAACGAAGAGTCGATCAGGGGGGCCGTCTCCGGGACCAGGATCCGTCGTTTGAGCAGCCTTCA
>NC_045744.1:31656734-31656898 GCF_008692095.1 Etheostoma spectabile | reverse complement strand
AGAGACTCAATCTCCCAGCATACAGCGGCAACAACCCGAGGGGACAGCACCGACTCTGGCTCGAAGAGTCCTCGGTGCGGTCAAACAGACGTGACAGGGCGTCGGGCTTGACGTTGCGTGTACCTGGGCGGTAGGTAAGCGTAAAGTTAAATCTACCAAAAAAC
>NC_045744.1:31656619-31656724 GCF_008692095.1 Etheostoma spectabile | reverse complement strand
TGGCTTGACGAGAGTTCAGTCTCTTCGTAGATTGTATGTAGGCCAGGTTTTTGTGGTCCGTCCACACTACGAATGGTAACTCCGCACCCTCGAGCCAGTGACGCC
>NC_045744.1:31643860-31656609 GCF_008692095.1 Etheostoma spectabile | reverse complement strand
TGCCAGTTTAACCGCCAACAGCTCCCGGTTCCCCACGTCGTAATTCTGTTCAGCCGGGGATAGTTTCTTTGACATGAAGGCTCAAGGATGGAGCTTCTAGTCCGAAGTGGAGTGTTGTGACAGAATCGCCCCCACCCCAGACGCAGAAGCGTCCACCTCCACCACAAACTGGAGTGAGCAGTCAGGGTGTTTAAGCACAGGAGGCGATGTAAACTGGCGTTTTAACGTGGACATGGCCTGCTCAGCAGCAGGAGACCAATGGAAAGGGACTTTGGGGGACGTGAGCTTAATCAGAGGGACCGCCACACGGCTAAAATCACGTATAAACCTACGGTAGAAATTAGCAAAACCCAGAAAGCGCTGTAGTTGCTTATGTGTCGTAGGCCAATCGGCGACAGCTTTGGTCTTCTCCGGGTCAGCCGAAACCTGTCCACTCTCTATCACGAACCCCAAGAACGGGACCGAGTGCTGGTGGAAGGAGCATTTCTCAGCCTTCACATACAGTCTGTTCTCTAGAAGGTGTTGGAGAACTTGCTGGACATGACACACACATGCTCGGAGAGAGAGGAGAAAACAAGGATGTCATCAAGGTAAACCACCACAAAACGATTCAAAAAATCCCTCAAAACATCGTTGACCAGTGCCTGGAAGACGGCTGGAGCATTGGTAAGTCCAAACGGCCTAACCAGGTACTCGAAGTGCCCCAGAGGTGTATTGAAGGCGGTCTTCCACTCGTCACCTTCCCTGACACGAACGAGGTGAAATGCATTCCTCAAATCGAGTTTGGTAAATATCACGGCAACCTGTAGAGGCTCAAAGGTGGAATTTGTCAATGGCAGGGGATACTTGTTTTTAACGGTGATGTTGTTGAGCCCCCGATAGTCTATATAGGGGCGCAGTGACTTGTCCTTTTTCTCCATAAAGAAGAACCCCGCCCCCACCGGGGACGATGAAGTACGGATTATGCCGGACGAGAGCGATTCCCTGATGTACCTCTCCATAGCCTCCCGCTCGGGCCGAGACAAACTAAACAAGCGGCTAGCAGGATACGGGGTGTCGGGGAGCAGCTCAATGGCACAGTCACAGGGTCTATGGGGAGGAAGCGACAAGGCCTTGGCTTCACTGAAAACCGTGGACAGGTCCGGTGGTGTCTTCACCGCGGCAGGACCACGTTCGGCCGGCAGGACAGCAGAGCCTAAGCAAACGGAATGACAGCGGTCACTCCAACTAAGGATCGTGAGACGCTGCCAATCAATCTGGGGATTATGTACTTTAAGCCACGGAAATCCGAGAATAAGCGGGGTGGTAGACGCCGACATTATCCTAAAACAAATGGTCTCACGGTGGTTCCCGGACAGGATCACCGTGACGGGCACAGTCTGGTGGGTTATACGGGCCAACGTGTGGCCATCAATGGCAGTGCCCCGTAATGGGGTTTCTATGGGCTCCGTAGGTAACCCAGCTTGCTCGGCTAGGCTAATGTCAATAAAATTGTCCTCAGCACCAGAGTCAATAAGAGCCACGATAGGCAGTGAAAGGGCCTCATATTGCAGGGTGGCAGGGATCTGGAGATGGAGGGTTGTATTTTCAGGAATAGGGCTCGTCACCCCCACATTTACTGACAAGCCTTGTCTTTTCGCCGAGTAGTACATGTAGCCACACGATGAGTGGGATCACCACAATACAGGCACTCACCTGCCTGTATGCGGCAGCGTCTCTCAGCAGAGACAGACGGGTGTGACCCAGCTGCATCGCCTCCACTGGGGATTCTCCGGATGCGTCGACCGGCGAGGTAGCTGGAAACGTTGGGGAGGACGGTCTGCGAAGCCTGGTCGGAGCAGTAGTCCGTCTGACGGGATCCGGCCGGCTGCCTCTCTCGCGTTTCCTCTCACGCCACCTGTTGTCGAGTTTAATGGTTAAGGAAACAAGGTTATTAAGGGAGTCGGGTTCATCCCGGAGTGCTAGTTCATCCTTAATTCCTTCACATAATCCATTCACAAAAACCCCACGAAGTGCCTCCTCGTTCCATCCGGAATCAGTAGCCAGCGTCCGGAATCCCACCGAGTAATCTGCCACGCTGTCCGCTCCTTGACGGAGGCTAAGCAAGCGCTTAGCTGAACACCCGACATAGTCCGGGTGGTCAAAAACAGTAGTAAAATCTGAGGCAAAGTCATTAAACGATATCCCAGTAGTGAGACGGCTAGCACACACTGCTTCTGCCCAAGCTAGTGCCCTGCCCCTGAGTAATCCCATGAGGTAATGTACTTTGGAAGAGTCTGAAGCGAAGGACAGCGGGCGTTGGCGAAAAATGAGTACACACTGCAGTAGAAACCCCTGGCATTTGTCCAATTCCCCCGAAAAAGGTTCAAGCGAACAGATGGGAGGCTGGTGGTGAAGTTGAGCAGCAGCCATGAATGTAGGGGCAGGTGGAGAGACAGGTTGAGAGGGAGAGACAGACAGTTTATCTACCTGCTCGGTTAGTCTGGTGACTTGGGCGATGAGCAGCTGATTGTTCTCCAGCAACATGTGGAGAAGCTGGTCGTGTTGTCCGAGTAGGATTCCCTGGGAGTGAAGAGCCCGCTGGGCGCCCTCCCCGTTGGTATCCTGTGGTGCTTCCGCGGGGTCCATTTGGCCAGTTTGTTCTGTTGGGGTTTCAGTCGGACCCGGACACAGAACAACACAGGAGAATGAAAAAAGGGTAACAAAAGGTTTAATCCATAAAACAACAACCAAAGAACAGGAAACTGTGAAGGAGTAGGTGCGAATCCAAACGGAGCACGTCTGGGGAAGCTGCACAGAGTAGTGACGGAACACGGAATCTGTGACAGGAAGACAAGGTTAAGACAACGTAGTAAAAAGTCTCACAAGCAACATTTACTAGATGACTGGCCTAGTTACCACGTAGAGGTATGTAACAAACTGGCGCTGAAGAGGTGGTCAGCCGGGTTTAAATACTGCGGTGGTGATGATGATGAGATGCAGCAGTGCAGATAGACGGATGATGATGATGCGGTTCAGCTGTGCAGGTAGACCCCGTTCCTCGTAGGACGCCCTTGTGTGGATGACAGACGACATGGACACAGACACACAAGGAAAAGGGGGGAATGGAACACAAACGGCAGCAGAACCACAACAGTTATGTCCGTATACATAGATTCTTTTGACATTAAACTTACGAATGCTTTATTTTTTTTATTGTTTTCATTCTATCCAATCTATTTTTTTTCCTTCTGTCTTTATTTCTTTCTTAGTATTTTCTTTGCTAGCGGTGTTAGTCCTGGAAGCAACTTTTGCATTCGGCACACCTTCATGTACTGTACTTCTTGGTCTTACAACTTTTATTTCTGCTACTTTCTGCATGTTTGGTAACCATCAACTCAGGCGTGTGAATGGCTCCTAGTCTGTCAGCCGGGTTTGGCTTGCCGGGAACATATTCCCTGAGTGGAAAACTGCCTGTGAATGGGATGATTTGCTCATCAATGAAGACCTTTTCTGACTTTGCAAGGCTGAGACAGCCTTGCCTCACACAATCACGTTTTGGCCTCACTTTCCAAAGAATGTCTGCCTTCTTTGTCTCATTTACAAAAATATAGAACAACACCAAACGTATCCTTTTTGCAGGCACCTCCTTATTAAATTTTACAAACTGGGGTTTGTACTGAGTGTTAAGTGTTTTATTACTGAAGCATAAAAAATACAGAAAATGTTAATGCACTTTGTATTTTTTAGTTGTAGTCCAGTCTCAACCTGCACATCATCCACCGCTCATGTTTTGAGGCTGTCTCTCATCATAATATCATGTATGCATAAAGGAAAGCTGCAATATGCCATATCCAAGATTAATTCTCCTCCACTCCCTCGATTCAAACAACACTCAACTAGAAATGACAAGTTGTGCTGACAGCGACACAGGCTCGGTACATTTTAATTGCAGGATCTGGTTCAGAGTGATGCCAGATCCAAAAATGAAATGGCATGATGTATTGATGTGGATGAGCAAAGGCAGAAAACGACAGAGGCACTTTATCGACATGCCAATATTGGGTCTTCTCCTTGGCTTTTAGGAGCACTCAGTTAATACACTGGATGACATCAAACCCATCCGAGCTCAGAATTAACACATAGATTTCCATACTGACATGCTGTATTCAATGCATCAACATATGCAGAGGCCATCCTATAGGGAGACAACTGAGATTGCTACTCTTTTTTTTCTGGACATTGAGTATGTTTACATGCACATTAATATTCCACTATTACAAAAAAGACTCTGAATTTGATACAGGTCTTGTAAACAGCATAGTTCTTTGAATATTCTGAATAAGGCCTTTTTCCAAATATAGCATTTTCCAATTAAGACATGTGGGATATGTCAGTATTTTTTCGGGTTTTAGAAGCTTTCTTTTGACAGGTATACAGCGCATTTGGAATATGCTTCTCAACCATGGGTTTTACCACAGTTTGCAAATGTTTATGAACTAACTAGCCAACAGTTTACAAGGCTGGGGTAGAGATGCATACCCAAAAGAAAAGCCCACATCTCTGGTCAGAAGATGAGACACACCTCCTTTAAAAATGATGAAAGACTTGGATAACAACAGGTTTTATGAGATGAGCAAACATGTTGCCTGCGTTTGCACGGTTTGGTTTCTAGACAGTTCAAAGATTTGGCACTCACCATATCTTCTGTGCATAATAATATGCATTTGTTTGTCGGACATCACAATACTGACAGCAAAACACAGAGGTTACTATAGTGTGTAACAGTGTGGTGCCGGTTGCACAAAATGTAACTAGTTTATTTAGCATATAAGAAGAATAAAACATACTTTATTGATTCCACAAGAGGAAATTTAAATTTTTCACTCTCACACTGTTAGCTATTTATAACCCTTATTACGGTGTAGTATGTACATTTACGTATTGTGCTTACTTATTGTGTTATTTAGTTGATATCAATGTGAATTTGGAGCCAGACATCAACAAAGAGATTTGAAAACCAGAATAAAGTTAAGAGAATAAAAACATTGCATTAAAACACAAAAGTATGGCTTACATACAGATAAAAACACAGGTATGAAAAATATCAAACAAATTATAAAGTGCACACATTCAAAAAAAAAATCACTTCTTTGAGCTCAATTGTTCCTTGTTTCCACTTGTCTTTGATGACAAGAGTTCAAAGATTTTAAATGTTGGGGCCCATATGAGTTTAGTTACGGATTGTCCTACCACCATAAAGAATGAAGAAGGAATCCTGGGTAATCCACTAAGTTCAGAGTCTCAATCCAAGCAGGGGCTAAAAGGAATGCAGCCTAGTCGATAGCTGATTGGTCAGCTCACAGACTCATAAAATTCACCCATTGCTTCACTTACAAGCCCATGAAAGATAACCAAAAAACAAATAAATGTTAAATCATATTCCACCATTTTCTTTAATAGCTACTATCCACTACTTTTGACCACATTTCAATAACTTAAAAAACATCAAAAGATATGAAACATTCCATTAAAAATGTTAAGATTGTTAAAGCTGACTATTTTTCTTTCATTTAGAATGAAACACTAATGAAACACAAACTGACTGTGATGATGGCAAAATAATATTTATTTAAACTACGCCACAAAATATCATTTTGAAACAATGTTATATTGAAAAACCAAATTTACTTCTTGGTAATGCAACAACAAAGGCTAGCAGCAAAAAACTTTTATTTGTGAGCAAATATTTTTATTTAATTTATATTTAAACAATTAACAAACAATACACTGGGATTGGAACGCGTCCCAGGACCAAAGGGAAAATAAAACCATACACAGAGAGGAAATACAGGCAGAGGGAGACCTCACTATAGCACAACAGCAGAAGGCTAGCAGCAAAAACCTATCCAAAATGTAAAAAAAAACTAGGCACTAGGCCACTAGTAAGGTGTTGATTTTATATGAATTTTGGGGAAAAAAAAAAAGAGGAAATTGGTTTTATAAGAATAAGGAGGTTGTCAATTTACATGTATTGCCTGTGAATGCCTGTGAACCTAAAGACCAATATGTTTTAAGCCACCAAGCTACATATTTGACCCGCCTGCTCTACATGTCAACACTCCAGTAAAGTTGCTTGTATTGAAGCATGAGCTTGCTCAAATTGCTTATCTGACATTTTGTTACGTTGTGGACTGAAAACAAGTCCTCCCTGGCTAAAAATACGCTCGACAGGAGCACTTGATGACAGAGTAGAACTGTACTTTAAGAAGAGGGCTCTGATCACTGGATACATCTTCAATGAACCAATGACTAGATCCTGGAGACACCTCTGCACGTCTACCGCCGCTGATGAATTTGTCATCTGTGCTGTCTCAAAAGTGCTGAAGTTGTCAACATCTTCAGGATCACCTCCAAATGCGGAATTTCCAGTGGTGTCGGCGTCCTCATAAGGCTCTGTATGAAGAAGACGAGTCTCTAGGACCATTGCTGTTTTCATGGCTCTCCTCTCTTCATCAGCAGGCCACCACAATCAAAACTATGGAATGGTAGAAGCCGCCATCCTCGCCTCATGGGAGGCCAACACATGCCCCCCATCGAGTGTCAATGGCTGAGAAGATGTGGGTTGTGCACTTGGGTCAACTTTTCAGCTAACTTGGCTTTTAGGCTGAGAATCTGTGTATCCAAAGTAACAGTTCCTTTCTCCCTGGAGCGGGTTGATTGAACAGGCAAGGGGTTTCAGAATGGCTGTGTACCCTTTTAGAAACATTGTCTCTTGAGGATGCCGTTTGGCCACTTTCAGCTGGTCATTGACTGATTCCATTCTGCTGACTCTCAGTGATACTTATCACCTTCTTGATTGCATGATACTCTGAGCTCCACCTAGTCACTGAAGGTAGCAAAGATCTCATTTGGGCAATTTCCTCAATTGCATCAGCAGCATTCGATGCGCCTTCTCCTAGATTGTATTTTAACATTGCACTTCTGTGTAATTTTAGAGAAACACCCTGTGATGCGTCAGTCGTGGCAACAAGATTCAAAGTATGCGCGGCACATTGTTGGTAAGGTGGCAAAAAACGTTTAGCTCTTCTTCCTCCTCTTGAAGAACTGCAAAGACATCAGCAAACTGCACATCTGTGCCATGCATCTCATCATCCATTTCACACCCTCCATAATCATTGAATGCCTAAACGAAATTGTTACCATTGTCAGTGACTGTGGCACTGACTTTGCCATGGATCTGGAATTCTGTGTGAATCTGAATAACTTTGGCAGCAATGACATCATAGGTGTGGCGGCCCTTCATCCTTTCACATGCCAACGCCACTGGCTCAATCCAGTGACACGTGATTCTCATGAAACTCCTATGACGAGCCATCCCTATATTTGCTGTTGTGCACACGGTTTGAACATCCTGAAGAGTTTCAGTAAGTGCCTCCTTCATGTTTTGAGATCCCCTTTCAATGCACTGCATCAATGTTTTTCTGCACATGGGTGTCCTACCCCAACTAATTCCTGCAATCATCTCAAAAGGGCTGCACATCTGCAATTATGATCTGAATAACCAAGGAGTTTACTTTCCTCTGGGTGATTGCTGAGGTGCTGAGTGTTGCTCCCTTGAGAGGTGTGGTGGGCATGGCACTTTGTTCACCACCACCATCTGATGCTATTTCTGCTCTTTGCAAGACACTGGAATGCCTCCTCTAAAATAAAGAAAGACAGAGCACAAAGTAATAACAATGAAATTGTTTTAGCACTATCCTGAACCCATTTTGCTAGCCAAGTGGTTTGAGTATGCTATAACAACAGGAGCATGCATACATGCAACTAAAACCATGTGGAATCATTTAAACATATTCCATACTACAAAAGTTAACCACAGTCTAAGCTACCACGAGCTAGTATTAATTTAGTCACCTATTTTTAATTTAGTCTTAGTCTTGTGCCAAATGTCCTTGTTAGTTTTAATCATGTTTAATCATTCACATGTTTTTTGTTAGTCAAGTTTTAGTCAACTAAAAGTCTCGTCAGAGGCAGTTTCAAATTGTGAGATTTTCAGAGGACAGAGGTGTCCATAGGATTTTGAGGTGCTATGTATGATTATCTCTTTTCTTAGTTCATGTCAGAACACGTGTTGCAGCATTCTAGATCAGCTGGAGAGTCTTAAGGGACGTATTTGAGAAACCCGATTGAAATTACAGTAGTCCAGCCTGGGAGTAAGAAATGGATGAACTAGGTTTACAGCATTGTTTTGAGACAGGATGTTCCTAATTTTGGCAATGTTACGAAGATATAAAAAGGTTGTTCTTGAGGTTTGTTTTATATGGGTTGAAAGTCTATATAGAGTTGAAGTGTTCCAGTATGCTAGCATGCAGGCCTCCACAGGATGTTCCTTCAAAGAGATATGACTTTAGTGCAGCATGGTGACTTGAGAAAATCCCACATACAGTATATGCAAAAGAATGTGCAGTCGATTACCTTTGTAGCATGGTATGAGGCCAAGAGGGAGATTGTTGTGATTCAGAAAGATCTTAAAGCCACGAGGGTCACCCATGAACCTCATCTTATTCATCTGAACCATAATGTTGGCCCCAACGCAGTCTTTCCCCTTGATTTTCCCAGTAATCCCCATGGATTTCTCGAGCTCTTTCAGAGAATTGATTGTTTCCAGAGGATGAAGGTTGCAATTCAGCTCATTCAGGGCCTTGTTCCAAGATGCACAGACTAAACGAATGGCCGCATGATTGGCTGCACAGCGTTCTTTTTGAAGAATGACAGTAGATATTTGCAAGGTTACTAATAGAGTCACAAATATGGATCAGGTGATCTTCAGCACAGCCTCCTGTGTATGCTGTTGGAGTGGATTCCCTCCTGTGTGGTTGCATCAAAACCCAGGGTAGAGTGTGTGTTTGCTAAAAGTGCTTCTGGCAGCAGTCTGGAGGTCACTTATTGCCCCCAATGCTCTGATCATGGCGTCCAAAGTAGCCCTTTTTGGCACATCACTTATAGGAGAATTCTGGCCATTTTTTTCAAAAATCTTGATTGTCATTCATATGTGTGTACTTTCGAAAAAACCCGACCTGAATCAGTGCAGGCAACACGGAGTAGCTGCAGCGACGTGTACGAGCTTACTCTGTGCAACATGAACGGGGCCTTAATGTGACAACAAGATGCGTTTTCAACTCAGACATTGTTTAAATTCACATACCCTGGTCCCTGTCTCCATCTTGCTGGTAGTTGCTAGCTCCTAGCTGCAGTCCGGTTATTGTGTTCAGCCAGGCTTCTGTGATAATCACCCTGACAACAGTCCACGTAGCGGTGGGGGTGTGGCTATGTCCTCCAGGGGACAGGTCATGTCACGTCTTGAAGTTTATTCCGCCCTAAAAAAAACGGTAGCACGGACTGATCTGCAAATAAATAATAAACTTCAGGGTTTTTTTTGCAAAACCATGACCTGTACTCTTGAGGAGATAGACACACCACCACCACTCTGTGAATTATTGTCAGGATGATTATCACAGAAGCCTGGCTGAACACACTCACTGGACAGCAGCTGTAGCTAGCAGCTAGGAACTAGCAGCTACAAGCTACTAGCTACCGGCAAGATGGAGACAGGGACCAGGGTAGGTGAATTTAAACAATGGCTGAGTTAAAACGCATCTTGTTGTCACGTAAGGGCCCTGTTCATGATGCACACACATTTTAATTGCATTTTATGTCTGATAAGAGGCACAAAGGCTCTCTACAACTTGCTCAGACAACTTCTGTTTTAGCTCAGTGTAAGCTCGTACATGTAGCTGCAGCTACTCCGTGTTGCCTGCACTGATTCAGGGTTTTTCAATCAAAGTACACGCATATTTATAACGATAAAGATTAACGCCCAAACTTTTTAATCAAATTGTGGATGTTGGCATTCAGACAATATTGCGTCACACACCCTCAATCGCATTTCATTTGAGTATGACTTTGCGTCTGTTCTTGCAAGCTTTTTTTCACTTTCGAAATCCTGGATTTTTTCTCCCAAAAGAAGGTTTTTGACTTGAAGATCATGAATCTCACTGTTCATTGAATTAATTCTTTCTTCAAACTCGCAACATCTTCGTTCCATGTCAACAGAATTTGATTTGACCTCTTTCCTCGTGTGTCAGGCGCGTATGACTTCTTTTATTTATTTTTTTCATTTAGCTATGGTTTCAGCCACATGCAATTTCAACAGTTTTCAAGTTGGATATTTGCTTTTCTTTTGTTTTATTTAAGTATCCTTATTGCTCACTTCTTTTTCTGCTGTGCTATGAGTGTCTTAATTGCCAGGTACTTGCTTTTCTGCATCTGCAGATGTTTCTGCCTCATGTTTTTCAGACTCCTTATAGCTCTATTTATGTGTGTGTGTGTGTGTGTGTGTGTGTGTGTGTGTGTGTGTGTGTAGCTGCACTTAATTTTTTTCTGCTCTTCAGTCATTTCTGGTATGTACAGTATCTTATTATTTATCTCGCAGTTGCAGCTCTCCTGGATTCTGCTGTGACATAAAGAAAGAAGAAATGAGGAGAAAGTAGATCACTGTACTTACAGTGGCTTGAATAGGTTTACACACCCATGCTAAAGTTAATTAAAAAGAGGAATAAAAAAAAATCTTTGCCTAGAGATAGACATGGGGAACTTTCCAAAAGATCATCTCTCATTGCAAATCAAACCAGCTATTAAGCTAACTGAAATACCACCATGCCAATCTCTAGGTATGGTGAAGGGCATGTGATGATGTGGGGGGGGTAGTTCAATTCCAAAGGCCAAGGGAACTTTATCAGGATGCATAGTATCCTGATCCATGAAATAACTGGCCTTTAAACCAAAATCTGCCTGCCTCCATGGGAATTTAACATTGATTGATTGATTGATTGATATCTTTATTTCGAACATGCAAGAGAAAGTGTATACAAATAAAAATAATAATAAAAAGAAATAATAAAACAAAAAATTGGAGAGAAACATAACAAAGTATCCTTCTTTAACATCCCTCTATTACATGTGCGAAAAGGGGTGTGTATACTTATGCCCCCTGTATTTTTTAATCAACTTTAGCATGGGGGTGTAAACTTATTCAAGCCGCAATGCATTCATCTGACATGTTTAGTTACTAGTTACTTTACACAATCAGATTGCGGCACACAAAACACACGTGGTTTAAAAAAAATTCTGTAAATGAAACTATCCAACAATATAAATAATAATAATAATAATAATAATAATAATAATAATAATATCAAATTGGCCTACAAGTACATCTAAGACGATTAGACCATTAAACACAAATGTTTGGATCCTTTACACTTTCTAAAATGTTTTAACACTTGGAACTACATTTCCCTGATGATTTTTACAGACTTTTATTGAAGTAACATTTTCACTACAGGACTTTTATTGTAACAGAGTATTTTTATAGTATGGTTAATTTGCCACACATTTTAAAACTATTGTTTTATTTCACCATAATCATTCCCAACATCAGCATTCCCAGCAGTTTTTCTCATTCCTAAATTTCCCAGAGATGTTCAGACGAAGCCCTGAGCAAAATGTAAGTATGGCAACCCAACTGGATAACGACATTTGAGTTATTAATACTATGTCTGATGTTACATTCCAACTTCTTTTGCATCGTTGTTACTTTCTTAACCCTTGTGTTGTCTTCCCGTCAAAATTGAAAATCAACACTTTTGTTGAAGCTTTCAATCAACGTTTTTAACTTTTTCTTATGTTTCTGTCCCTTTTTTCAACACTTTTGACACTTTTTTTCAATGTTTGTCTTAAAGTACAGATTTGTACTTGCCAAAAATTTTGGGTAATTAAAAAGTACATTAATATAGGAAAACAGGTCAATTTGACCAGAGGACCACATGAGGGTTAAAGGACAAAGAAGGCAATGGTTATGTGAGTTGACAGACTATTTAATTCTTCTTCTTAATTCTAGTTCTATTTGATATTCTTTTAAATAGCATACCCGGAACATTTCTCTCAAACGTAAGTTCAAAAATGAGCGGGTGCCACTGGTAGATGATGATGAAGAGGAGAGAAGAATGAAACTGAAATTTGGTCATCACAAAAAACCTTTGCAACAGGCAACACAAGCCAGGACATCAAATTTCAGAGCATCGTCTTTGGTTTGCTATATATCTTTGTGTGCATGGTTACACAAAAGCAGCACAGTGGCCCAATGGTGTATATAATAGGCTTTAAGTAGCCATGATTAAGCTCTATATAAAATGTAATGAATTATTATTAAGGGCTCATTTTTCATAAACGTGTACAAAAACAACTGTCTAACAAGCAAAGGTTTGTCATCCCTGTGTCGTAGGAGGTGGATGTTATTGGGGAGGACACTACCTCAGAAGCGAGCCATGTGAAAGTCCTGCAGGACCAGTACCGGGAGACACAGCCAGATGCCTGAATGGTGGAGGAACGGATGATGTCCTCATCCTCCGTTCGCTTGGAGAAGGCGAGAGATTGCCAATGGGATGACTGTTGAAGAAGCCATTAACAAAGATCCATTCCTTAAACCTCGTGTTGTCTCCCCGTCAAAATGGAAAATCAACACTTTTGTTGACGCTTCTTATTGTTTTTCTTTTACTTTTTCTTACGTTTTTGTCCCTTTTTTCAACACTTTTTGTAACGTTCAACACTACTTAACACTAACTTATTAACTTTAGTTAGTATGTTGTAATTTAGGGTCAATAAACCTCCTTTATAGGAAATTATACCTAATGTTTGAGTTAGAAAAG
>NC_045744.1:31643776-31643850 GCF_008692095.1 Etheostoma spectabile | reverse complement strand
AAATTAGGAATTATTTAGACTAAAATTAAAATAAAGTACGTTGATGGATAATCACAGACTGGAATATGTCAACT
>NC_045744.1:31643650-31643766 GCF_008692095.1 Etheostoma spectabile | reverse complement strand
ACTATTTCAAAACCACTTCAATTGTTTTTTTCAAATGCTAAGAAATTGAACAAGATGCCCCAAAATGACTGAAAGTAGAGATTTGTACTTGCCAAAGAGCGTTGTGTGGAATCAAT
>NC_045744.1:31637014-31643640 GCF_008692095.1 Etheostoma spectabile | reverse complement strand
TGGGGAATTAAAAAGAACATTGAAATAGGAAAATGGGTCAATTTGACCCGTGGAACACATGAGGGTTAAGAATCATGCTGGGTTTGTCTACATTTTTAATTTTATTTTTATTTAATTTGTGTTGGAGTTCATACTGGATTAAATCACTAAAGGCTCTCTTTGAAATTTAATTTTAAAATCCAATAATAATGTTGTGACATGTTTCCTGTTTGTTGTTTCTGCTGTGTTGCAGTTATTTCAGAATGAAGATGAAATGAATATCTGCTGAAGATTTGAAGATGGCTTTAAGACCCTAGTACCCACAGTGCTTAGATTGACTCAAAGGAAATCTCTTGCAGATCTGGGTTTGGAAGAAAGAGAGGCTGAGAGGAGGAAAGAGAGGAAAAAAACATCCATGCTGTTTTGAGTGAGATACAGGTTTCTGAATGTCCTCTGCCTTCAGTCTCCAGGTGAGCTGTTCAAAATCTGCACGGCTTTCTACGTCACTAGCCGAGACAAGGTGGCTAACTGTAGCACATGCTAGCTGGTTCTCAATGGCAAACTGTTACAACACACAATAGTTCACCATAATCTCAAAAAGAACTACTTCCTGTCACTGTTCGGCAGGTATTCCACATGTGCCCCTCGTCTAGAAGAAGTCTCCCAGCTAATCCTGCCTTGTACTGACCAAAGTTGGAGAAAGAGTTATCTAGCTGATGTGATCTTACCTAGCTACTGCACTACTCCCAACAAAGATAGTATAGAAATTAGATGTCTCACTCTGTAGCTAAAACAAGTGAGATGTCTCTCTTAGTAGCTGAAACAAAGACCTAAAGACACAGGATGAAAAGAGGATCTGCAGCAATGAACATGAAACCGTGTAAACCTATTCTGGTACAACCTCAAAATGCAAGTAGGAACCTGAAAATGTGCATAATATGGGCACTTTAAAAAACAAATTATGTATTTCTTTTAAAATATCATCTTGAAGAAAATGGCTTAAATGTAGAATCTTGTCCTGAACTTTATGAAGTTCTTCAGTGCTCTGACTTTTTTTCAGAGGCATCAAAACTTGTTTGGTGTTTGAAAAGCTACTAAAAATCCAACCTTGAAATAACTGAACCTGTAGACTTCGTACAGAAAGACCCAAGTGGTCGTAAAGATGGAAGCTACTCTTATGTACCCATTTGTGATGTACTTCAGAAATACTGCATTCATGAAGATGTTTGGGATTCAATGCAGAGAGAGCAAACTGTGAAAGAGAGTACATGTTCTAACTGATTATTGAGATGGATTTTATTTCAGGAACCACAAGGTCTTTCAGATAATCCAGATGCTCTAAGGTTACACCTATTTGAGCTGTGTAATCCGCTGGGTTCTAAACCCAACAAGCACAAACTTTGTGTATTTTACTGCACTGTTTAAAACGTAGGTTCAAGGTACTTCGGACAGCTAAAACATATCCATCTAGCTTTGCTTGTCAGTTACGTTCATGTAAAAAATTTTGGTTTGGATGTCATTTTGAAACTATTACTGGATGACTTTAAAGTGCCCATATTATGAAAAAAAAACACTTTTTCTGGGAGTTGGGATCCTCGTTTCAAACTGAGCTTTCCAAAATCAAACTGAGCTTTCCAAGATCCAGGAGGGAGAGTGCAGAGCCAGCTTATTATTTTTCTGACTCAAAAACAAACATTACATTGTACATGACACAAAGTACTGCAACTGTACTTTCAACACAATAAACTCTAGTAAACTGATCAGTATCCTTTTTGGGTTTTCCCTTTCCATTATAGTGTTACATATATTTTTACACACGTTTTAGATTTACAGTGAAGAAGCCCAAAGGACTTACTATATCCAACAGAAAACTGTTCACAAACTGCTCCAAACAGCTCTATTGTAGTTGAGCCTTTACTTCACAGACAAACGCTTGTCACTTTGTAACACACGTTATGCCTGAGATGTCTCACTCTGTAACTAAAACAGAGACCTAAAGATTTGCAGCAATGTGCAGTACAACAAATATATGGCTTTTTCCTAAAATGAAACGACAAAATTATTGTGGTACAACCTCTAAATTCAATTATGAACCTGAAAATACACATTATGAGCTGAAATTCAAAGTGCAAAATGTCAATTAATGAACAGTTGCGGAACAGTCCAGTAAAGGATACTAGTGAGTGATTCACTTTGTGTGTGTGTGTGTGTGTGGCACAGGGTATGTTGATGATTTGATGGGTATGATCATGGAGAAAGTCTTTGTCTACCCATCATCAAATAAAGACAAGATTCTGAAGATCACAACATCCCGCCGGACCAAGGAAGCCCCAGCACCAGCTCCCAAAACTCCTATAGGCTACAAACCTGTAACGACTGAGATCAAAGACATTGGTAACCAACGAGTATTATAATGTCTGTGTTCACATTTCTCTAATTTGGATTCAGTGAATCCGTCACTGTATTTATATGTACAATGACAGTAGTCAATCTGTAAAATGTTTCATGTGAATTTGTGTAATATAGAGCATTTGCTTAGGAAATACTTACCTATGTTCAAGAAAAAATATGATCTGAAATAGTGGCATTGGCTAAGCTTGGTATATTATTAGATTAGATAATACTTTATTCATCCCACAGTGGGGAAATTGCCTTATTACAGCAGCAGCAGCAGTTTCCTACAGTAAAAAAGCAAAAAACAACAAGTAAACACACAAACAGGCAAACAACAGACAATGAGCAAAAGGTATTGAAAGTGGCATCAAAAAAATTGCAGTCTAAGTAAGTGATGTTAAAATTAAATTGAATATGTAATTAAATAATATTGCAAAAGTAACCATAATATAAATGATATTGAACTGAACTGTGACCATAAATAATATTGAAAAAGTAAGTACTTGTAATAGAAAAATCTAATTACAGATAATAAAGATAGACAGAGAGTGTGTGGAGTAAATGAAAAACAGGAACAGAAACTACAACATTATCATAAAGTGCAGGTGTAAGTATTACAGAGAAAACTCAGTGCTCTATCCCCGTAGCTATAAAGAGGCGAAGTCAGCCCTGTAAATGTTGCATGTGTTCTGCAGCGAGATCACATTTAGGCAAACAGGTTGGAAACCTGCATGGTCTATCATGCATGGAGGCCATTCATCCAGCTGCTGCAGCCGTCTGGTAACCTATTTTGCATTACATAACATGAGGTAAGTATCTGCAGTGGCATGTTGTCTGCCATCATATATTGCCAACATTAGTGTAGGAAAGATAATGTTACCTGTGGCACATGTTCTCAGGCTCAGATGGCATTGTTGCACAATTTCCACATGAGCACCTTAAAACAACAAATACAAAAAAAGAGTCATTCGTGTAAAGAAATAAAACTAACTAAAGCAACCAACTATGCAAACACATGGATGACAATTTGGTACCTTGAAATTTACCATTTTTTTCCGGACTATAACACTATTTTTGTAGTTTGGCGGGTCCTGCAACTTATATATCAAAATATACATATAATTGAACATGTTTTTAAATGTTAATTCATACTGAAAACAGGAAGCTCTATGCTTGTGATAACTATATGCTGCTCCTAAAGACAACTGAGAAAGATTGCACACAATCAAAATGCCCCCAAAAACAAAATCCTTGTTTGCAAAACACAAACTGCAAGTAGTAAAATGTGCAGCTGAAAATGGTAATCGAGCAGCAGAAAAAAAGTTTGGAGTGAGTCATAAACTTGTGAGGGACTGGCAAAAAGGTTACTCTTATTGCAATGGAGAAAACAAAGGAAGCTAATGACGGGCTGAAAGCAAGATGGCTGAAGGAACCCGAGCTGGAGGAACAGGTCCACAGATGGGTGCTTGAACAACGTGCTGCCGGGAGAGGCTCGTCAACAGTTTAGTTACTTCTCCACGCCCTGGTAGTTGTTCTGTGTGCTACTGTATAGCTGAATAACTTAATGTGTTATCGTTAACATACCATACACACCAACCATATTCAGCCTGTTGTTCTGTGTGCTGAATGTCTGTTCTTGGTCTTAGATTTTGTGAAATACATTTCTAAATAACTAATATTTTTTTTCCTCTTCGTGATGCATTTTTTGACTTATACTCCGGAACTACTTATAGCCAGAAAAAAAACGGTCCAACACATAACTTCAAGTTTTGCTAACAAGAAGAAAATGAAGAGTTTACTTAGAACTATTGTGTGAATACAAATTCAATAAGTTTAATAAATAACTCCATAGTTTATATAGACAAGACGATAGCTACTATCCTGGTGCTAGCTAGCTAGCTAGCTGGGGCTACAACACTGACTAATATAAGTTTTTTAAAAAACAGTCATTTTTTTTCTAACCGTTCAGACGCGTCCTGCTGATTTCTCTGAGTCTCAGGTTCTGCAGGATACTCCTTCAGGATCCGATTCTGGTTCTAACATGTATGGTTGAACCATGTAGGGATGAACCATGGATGTAGGAGGAGAACTCGCTGCCTCCATCTCCGCCATAACCTTCTCCGAGCTGTGCTGTCCACATGATCAATTACGAGCATGCGCAGATGACGTTAGTATGTTACTACTACGCTCTCCCTGTTCCCATGGTAGCAGTTAATGATTGGGGCTTGGGCAAATGAACAGCAGCTCATACATATGCATCGAGCAGCAGAAAACAGTGTGAACACTCTGAAAGGGGCTGAAACAGAGGGTAATAGTGGTAGGAAGGAATCCTTTCCTACAGAACAACTTCAGAAACATGTTTTCTGGAACTCATACACCTATTTTAACTTGTGGGAAAGCCTTCATAATATGGGCGCTTTAAACTCCAACATCAGCTCACGCAAAGAAGACAGATCTGCAACCTTACACGCTTACACACCACCTGTCAGAAAGGATCCCTTTCTCTGGCTCAAAGTCAATATATGACTGGCTCTGTGCTTTCCTAAGACTGAGGAAACACTGTCTATAGGCCACAGGCACCAGCTCATATGCTTGCAAAATAGCACTCTTAACTTTATCATAAGCAAGCCCTCCACAGACAAAAAGGAGCAGGCCTTTTTGACAAAAGGAAAAACAATAAATTAGTGTCTGAAGGGAAGGCTGATTAGGCCCAGCTGGACACTACCCTATCTAGACTGAGGACGCAGTTCCCCAATCAAACACTAGCAAAGCGACAGGGGCAGCACACAGCGCTATATAAAAATATCTAACAGAAAGACTTACCGTTACAGACAATGAAAAACGTGCAAGCAAAAACTCCCGGACGACGAGGCCCCAAAAACTATGAAGTCCCTATTTTGTCTAGGGGTGGAGGACGCAAACAATTTAAAACAATAAACCCAGGAGAGAAAATGAAAGGCAAACAAAGTAATTTATTGAACAGCTCAACACAAAGCAACTGAAAGCAATCTCCAAAAGGAAGACAAATACAGGTTATTTTTCACTGGCTCGATTCAGGTCTTACAATATCTCCCAGCTTTTCTCTGCTCACACTCTGCCGGCTTCCATTGACGCTTCACCTTTAACACACAGCCATGCTGCTCTCTCATAAGCGCTGATCAGCTGATCACCCTCAGCAGCACACACTTGCAGAGAATCACACACCAGCAGACAACACACAAAACACAACACGGCATCTAACAGATGCACACAGATGGAAAGAGAGATGAGAGAGGAGCTTGGTGTGTCAAAGGAAGTCCCCCGGCAGTTTAAAACTATTACAGCATAATTAAGAGATGGTGCAAGGCAAACCTGAGCCAGTTCTATAAGGGTTGATGAATGAGGTAGATGAATCTGACGACTACAAAGAGAAGCAGAGAAGAGAAGGGGTGCCGTGTCTGAAGCTATACACCCTCCCCCGCTGGTCTAGGCGAATGCTGCAACTCCTCATTCCCTAACTATGAGCTTAATCTAAGAGGAGAGTTTTGAGTTTACTCTTAAATGTGGAGACGGTGTCTGCCCCCTGAACCCAGACCGGAAGCTGGTTCCACAGGAGAGGAGCCTGATGGCTCCCATTCTACTTTTAGAGACTCTAGGAACCACAAGTAGCTCTGCATTCTGGGAGAGCAGTGCTCTAGTGGGACAATAAGGCACTAAGAGCTCTTCAAGATATGATGATGCTAGACCATTTAGAGCTTTGTAGGTCAGGAGAAGGATTTTAAATTCAATCCTGGATTTTACAGGAAGCCAATACAGAGAAGCTAATACAGGAGAAATACAATCTCTTTTCTTAGTTCTTGTCAGAGCACGCACTGCAGCCATGGTAACAAAGACATGGATTAGTTTTTCAGCATTGATTTGAGACAGGATGTTTATAATTTTAGCTATCCTCCTATCGCCATCATCTTCCAGCACCACCCTCCCCTTCCTGCACCATCCTTTTTCTCCCTGCATTCCACCACACCAGGTTACGCTCAGCCAGTCACCCTCCAACCCAGTCAGCCAGCTGTAGCCACCCTCTGGCCCCCTAGTAAAATAACAGCGATAAGTCGGGATAGATACCCCAGGGCCGATGGAAAAGAGGTTTCCAAAGGCCTTGGAGGGGGAACTGGCCACCCCTCCCACCACACTCACGCCTCAAGCACCCAGTGTAGTTTCAAAGCATCTTACTTTCACTTAAAAAGCTTTTATAATGCAGAAGAAGACTAGGGTTT
>NC_045744.1:31631483-31637004 GCF_008692095.1 Etheostoma spectabile | reverse complement strand
AAGTTTTTAAGTTAAGGTTAAGTTGTAACATGTTCAATATGTTTTATGTATTCAATTTACCCATTTTGTGTTATGGGGTTCATATTCAAATTGTTCAATTTCTTAAACATTAAAACTATTTTACAGTTCAATACCCCTGTATGATTTATTTTATAATTCACTATTTCTATCAATTAAATGTGCTTGGTTTCCCTGGGAGAGATAAATTACCAATATAGTCAAGGTTCATCAATCTAAATATATTGAATGAACCTTGGATATATTGAATGAAACTTAAATATATTGAATAAAAGTCTGAATATATTGAATGAAACCTTGAGAGTCGGTAATGCCTGTGTCATCAAAGGATTACCCTTCTGATTTCCCTGGCATTACAAAATGGCATCGGCTGAAATAGTCCAGTACTTTATTGAACTGGAATATTTTTTTGCAACAGCTGGTCATACGCCAAACAGTTTGGAAATTAAATTGTGTCACCTTAAGGATCATATTACCATTATTGCGACATTCTTGGTGCTTATGAGCAATCCCGTTCAACAAAATGCTAAAGGAACATTATGCATCATTCTTGAAGGATTTTAGGAGCTTAGGATGTCGGCAGAAGTAACACTTAGCACGGTATGGTCACACGATCTGCTGGGAGGAAGACAGAGGTAAGAGATATAAATGGAAAACACTGTAATGATGTGTAAGTTGGGGAAAACATAGGCAATAACTTACATTGCCATAAATTCCAAAGCTATCTGTAAAACTAAAGTTAATGAGTTAGTATTCGTATATAGTATTAGCAGTATTGCAACGTAAAAAAAGTGACAAACATTGAAAAAAATTGTCAAAAGTGTTAAAAAAGGGACAAAAACGTAAGAAAAAGTTAAAAACATTAATTTAAAGCGTCAACAAAAATGTTCATATTTAAAGACAACAAATGGGTTAAAAAGTATTGTTTGCTGATTACTCGTTACTTCTTAAAAAAGTAATCCGTTACTTTACTTAGTTACCTCTTATGGAAAGGTTTTATTTTACTTTTATGTTGCTTGATTTTGGGCGGAACCCAATATCTGTTCCTAAATGTGTAGGCCTCAATAAAGTTCTGCTATAAAGAACATAACATATTATAATAAAAAAAGATATAGTATCAATAGGCTCCTTGGGAACAACATGATGACATGATGGTTGGGGTTCGACTGTCCAACAGTTTTTGTTTACTACTTCTATCTGTTTTTTTCCACTGTTAGTTTCTCTGTTGGCCCTGCCCTGTTTGTCTCTGCTGTTTTCTTTTTTTTTTGTGTTTCTCCCCTGCAGTTATCACCTTGAATTCTGTCAGTCATCTCCAGTCAGCTGGCCTCACCTCTTGGCTCCCCCTTCTACGGCACCCTGCTTCTACCTGCCTCTCCTTGCTTCCCCTGTTCTCCAGTTCCAGTGTCTCCTCCTCGGTTCCGGCTCCCCCGCGCATCCCCATGTACCCTCGCCCTCGGGTCTCTCCATCTTCCAGTTGCTGCATCATCTGTCTCAAAATAAAACTTACCTCATCTAAATCCAACACAAAAAAGATCTTTAAAAATGGCTTAATGCTGATGGCTTGTGTAAATAAAAGGGCATATTACAGCTTAGAGGGAAAGACATTTTAGCCAAAATAAAATCAAGCATAAATTAAAGCATGACTAGCCTCAGAATTAAAAGGCAATGCTAACTGAATATGCTGGCCCTTCTTCACAGTATGATGGCAGATAAAAAAAAGAGGTTATTAGGCATCCGCTTGAGCTATGTCTATAGCATTGGTGGCATGCAACCTATTCCACATCTGCACAAAATGTAATTGTACCTCATCAGGAACAGTCTTTCAGAACGTTTATATAAAAGTCTGTTTCTTTGGGGGGTAAGCCCAAGACCTCCTAGGCTGAACAGAGTTTCTAAATCTGAGCCTGGTCTCATGTACTCAAGTACCTCTGAGTCTGCGCTAAAGGATATCACATCTTCCTCCTCCTCATCGAAAGAAAAAAGGTCCTTATCATCGACATTGCTTTGTGTGCCAACTTCTCGGTTTTTGTGTTTGTCTCGGTTTTTGAGTGCAACACTCCGTGATAAGCAGCGCTCCGCTCCCCCTATCCATCAAACTTTAAATTTCAGCAACATCAAGGCACCCAATAAAGGTTCCCTGCTCTCCAATAACTGTAGTTTTCAGACACACAACTTACTATATCAAGATAGACATAATACATTTTTCAAAATGTTTTAATATTTTTGAAGAAATGCCCAATAATGGATAGGCTTATACTGTATATGCCTGGGTTACTACACCCGGTAGGTCTGCTGTCATCCTCAACAGTCCATTTTGAAGTGTCACCGTCCTGGACATCAGGGTCTCCATCAGGGTCTCCATCAGGGTCTCCAGGGTTGGCAGAAGACTACCACAGTAACAGTTTCCTTCACCTTGCAATATCCAGTGCTACTGTCAGTGGTTTCAAAACACGGCAGTATTTCTTTAGGAATTGATGTTCACGCTCTGTCGGGGCTCTAATGTCCAGTCTAGTACAAAGCGTATTCTAATCTTGGGCCGAGATGTCAGTGACAAGACATAAAGGTAGGAATTCCACCTTGTTGATGTAGGCCCGATCCTTTTTCCGCCCAAAGATTTCATAGACAACCTCAGAGGCCAAAGAGCAGCACACTTTGCTGTTGGACCCCTGTAACACACATTCTGAGTCACTGTCGGATGATAGCCATTTGTCGATGTCGTTGCACGAGATCAAATTGAACATGTGCACCTAAAATGCGGGGGAAGAGAAAAGTGTCCTTCTGTGGTCCCGATCAACTCTTCCGCATCTGTGAAAACTACGCCTTGCTCTTCATCCTCCTCCTCGTCAGGCTCAGGCGGTGACCTTATGTGAAGGGCCAAACGCTGAGTGAATCGGTTCATTTAAAAGCCTGTAACATTATATATGTATTAGGGATGAGCGAGTACAGCATTATCTGTATCTGTATCTGTTTACCACATGAATTATCTGTATCCGTATCTGTACTCGGACTGGGCGGGGCCTAAACCGGAAGTGGTCAGATTTAACCCGGAAGTGGGTCGGGTTCTCTTGAAATGGGCGGGGCTTTAACCGGTATGTTATTTAAGCATGCAATTGATATGAGTTGATCAAAAATTGTTATATTTATTGCTGATTTGAAAACTATTTACATGACAGCATCGAGCTACAGATCAATGGTGTTGTCATGGTAACAAACTGTATACAGAACATGCGGTTGCAATTATGAAGTAAAATCTAATGAACAAGAGTTTTCATACTCAATATAACTTTCTTTTTTTTTTTTTTATTTCCACACAAGGTATATGTGTGAGTGGTGTGTGTGTGTGTGTGTGAGTGAGTGAGTGAGTGACACAGAGAGAGAGGGGGCGGGGGCAGCTGAAAAATCTCCGATGGCAGAGACGCATTTAAACCAAGCAGCATGTCTGAAACCCACGTTCACCAGAAATCTACTGGTTACTATGTAAGGACTACAAACCCCACGTTCACCAGAAATCTACTGGTTACTATGTAAGGACTACAAACCCCACGTTCACCAGAAATCTACTGGTTACTATGTAAGGACTACAAACCGAAGTTGAAGAAACCCTAAACGTTAACGGAACAGATCCGCAGACCCATTGAATGACGGAGCGGGAGAGAGGAGAGAGAGGAGGAGAGAGCGCATTTCTCCATGTTCTGTGTGTGTGTGATTGATCTGAGCGTGTTTGTAGGCGGGGGGGGGGGGGGGCGCTGTGATTATCACAGAACGCTGTGCGGCCAGTTGAGGAGTTTTATTCAATCCGAGCACGGATATTGACTCATATTACTCGTATAATACTTGTACTCGGCAAAAGTGCTTTATCCGTACCAGATACTCGTTTCAGCCGGATACTCGGATCACCCCCAATATGTATGCCTGCCCTTTATTCTTTTGCATAGGATGGCAGCCTTCTCACAATTGAAGTTGTATGGATTGATCCAGTGCTCAGTGAAAGCAGTCAAAAGCTTCTGTTAAGACTACTCCATATATCTACAGTGGTTGACACATACTGCCAACTCTCCATTTTTTGGTAACATTCATCCAAATTGCCCGTGAAAGTTTTACGATCTGACCGTGGGCCCTTGTCTCCTGTTATCAGTATATTGCTGAGTATCTTTCTGAAAGTGGGAGATTCAACAGTACCGATGGGCAACATTTATTCAACGATGAACGAAGCAACAAGTTTGTCCAACTCTTGTTTAGTTACCTGCTGGGGGTGAAAATTAAGTTTTGTTTGGGCTTGGACTCTACATATTTCCCCAGAGAGCTTTAAATACAAGCTTTGTGTTTGCATGTTTTGCATTCAAATGCTTGGCTTTACAAAGGTTTTCTTGCCAGGACACGGTGTACACCTTACACTCTCATTCCTCCCCTTAGTTTTAATGGGTTTGAAGTAGTGGGAATACCTCCAACCCTCAAAAGTTAGCATTGGCGGCCATTATTATTGTAATGCGTTACACTGCAAAGGACACATCTTGGTTTAGTGGATTATGGGAGTCTTACCAACATTTCCAATGATAATCTTGACTGTCTTATTGCTCAAGTTCTTAGACAAACCCCCGGCTCAGGAGAGACCATCACTGGTAGTTTAAGAGAGAGAAGGATAAGAGTTTAAAGATGGCGAGTGTGAGAGCAAAAGGGAATAGTAGATTCAGTGAGAAGAGAAAGATGGGCAATACAAAGAGGGTCTACATTGTCTCTGTCCCAAATCTAGTGTGGTATGTGTTGTTCTGTAAATTTGTTTAACATTAGTCATTACTCCGTAGATGGTGAATGAACCAAGTCAGAAAGATTGATGCACTGATTTAAGAAGACCAAATAAATAGCCAGCCATTTAAAATATATATACAAAACGTAGGACAGTAAAGACAAAGAACTTAAATTTTGATGAGCAACCAAGTGCTTCAAAATAACACTTCGTCTTATTCCAGGCACACTGACACAAACCACAAGTTGAACCCATGGGGATCGGTGTTTCATGGAGGAGTTGATGGCTATAGCTGCTGCATTACTTACCTAAGATTTTGCACGGACAACAGAGCAGCAACTGCCTCGCAACTTTTTCAGGGTGCTGTTGTATTTGGACTCCCACATCATGTCAGGAGTGATGCTGGGAGTGAAAAAATCAATATAGCACGGTTTATGATTGGAAATCGAGGGCAAACGGGGCAAGTTTCACGGTTAGACGTAGTTCATAATCAACTAATTGAAAGATAGATTGGAGAACTAAACAGGGTAGTGTCAGCATACTTGAAAGACCTTTTCCACTTTATAGGAAATGACCCACTTCACATTAGGGCTCTTTACCATGTTTACCTTCCAAGAGTAAGCAGATTACCACCACTGGAACATTGATTTAATGCAAATAAATTCAAACCTGCTTCAAAGAAATGACTAATAATAATGTGACTAATGAAAACCCATAGCAATTATCACCATATAAATACATGCTGTGCTTATTATATAT